>NC_044923.1:1422506-1487080 GCF_003576645.1 Ipomoea triloba | reverse complement strand
GGGGGGGGGGGGGTGGGTGGGTGTTTGAGCCCATGCATTAGCACAATACTTTTTACATCAGTACCTCTTGAGCCATCCTTTTCTTCCCTTGACCCCATCCCCATGTCTGCCTTCACTTCCATTCTCATTAATTATTTTACTTCACACACATTATTATGGCAGTAATTCTTTTTCATTTTTAGTTTTTCAACTCATATTTTTGTTGCTTTAATTTTGACCCTTTCCATCACCAATTTGATAAAAACTCGTTGAGATTAATCAAAACAGTGAATATCTCTGTGTTGTATAAAAAAACAAAATATATTAGGAGAAAAATGACAATATTTTTTAAATTTTGTTGTGAAGGAGAATTTGATCAAAAACTTAAATGGACAAAAATGTTCCTCAATTATTCTCATATACCAATTGTTTTGACAACATTTGATGTCCCTTCGGAGACATCCGATAAAATTAGAACGATACAGAGAAATTAAAAGTAGAAATAACTAAAATGGGGGACAAAGAATGAGGAAAGGTGGCCCACCTTTCCTCATACAACTCCTTGGTATGTAGTAGTATGTTATGCTTTTATGGTCACACAAAAAAAACAGTTTCAAAAATAGAAGAAAGACAACATAGGAGAGGTAGAGAACTAGGAAGGGAAACTCAGTTATGTTTCTCTCAATGTAAAATGCTAACAGATTCCTTAGCTTTTGCTAAAAAACACCAATTCCCTTTTCTATTTCCCTTTCTCTGAGTTGATATCGATTTCGTCCATCAACTATTAGGATTTCACCATTTTGACCATTAACTTAAAAAATTGTTCAATTTCACCTCCAATTATGCAATAATTGTTAATTAAAATGGTCCTCAATCAAAACTATTTTGGTTTGGACCAAGGACTATTTTAGATAAATATTGCATAATTATAGATCAATCACTTATCATTACACCACCAACTATAACTAGTAACAATGATATAATTTTATTTTCTTATATTTACAACTTAAATTTGGACCCATCGATCCCTTTCTACTGTTTTAGCACCTGGCGGTCTCAACTGCACAACATGTATTAACTTTAGATCTTACTGCTACGTCAAAAGTTGTATTAACCCTGGTTCTTACATCATTATTGTGCAATTAATGATGTAATATTTATTGAAATTTTTTTTTAAAGTGTCAATTGTATCTCGTAACACTCCAAAGTGAATGGAGGAGACTTTGAGTTTGTACCAGGTATTATGGGAACGGACATTGTTTCGTAGTACCCAATACAAACTTAAAACCTTTTCCAAAGCTTATTATTCTGTAACTTGCACCCGATACAAGAGATATCGATATTGATCCATACTAAAAAATATTCAACATTTATTATGTTTTGCATATGTAATTTGAATAAAATTTAGTATAAAAATTTGAGACAAACAAAATCTATTGTATAAATTTGAAACATTAATATATATATAATTTTTGTTGAAATAATGATGAGCAGTGTCATTTTAGTCAGACTGCTGAATCAAACTTTTGTGTAGCATCAGAATCTTGGTCGATTGTATTTTGTCAGTAGCCAAAAGCAATAACTGAGCTGCACTACTGCTGCCTTGCTAGGGTTTTGTGCATCTTGTTGAGCCTACATTTATACCAATTCAAGTACATACGGTGCAACTTGCCCTCATTTTGATCCCATCTTCTTTAATTTGCGTTTCAAACTCGAGTGTCCTCACCTACTCTTACAGTTGGACACAAGTTTGGAGGGTCAAATTTAGTATCCGACCTATCACCGAAACGGCAAAACATGTTTTAACAATCTTTAAGTTTTTCAAAGTAGTAAGCATAGATAGCTCAATTGGTTCTTAGGCGATATAGATTGTAGGTAATAAGGATGTGGACCAAGTTCGGGCAGCTACAGTGTGAGAATTTCACCTGCACATTCATTTATCCTGGACATTTTTTCCATTCATGTTTTCAATAGGATTCGAACCCCACACTGCTGCCTTCAATTGTGACATTAAGTCATCACATGCGACGAATTGAACCACTATGCTAAGCCTCGAGACTATTTTGATTTATTAATTCTGCTTCATTTCATGTGTATGCATGTATTATTAGTGATAGTTTTGGCGTAGTGGTAAACACTTGATCCTACAATTGATATTAGAGTTAAGGTTACGAAGCAGTTGAGGTTGGCAGATGTTACGTGGCGCCACTGCTACGTACCCAAGTATAAGAAAATAGTTATAATTTTAACGAAGTGATAAGTGTTTGATCCTACATAATATAAAAAGTATTTAATTATGGATTAACTTTCTCATTTCAATTCTTCTAAATAACTTCTATTTGGTCAAAAATGAATTTCTTTCTCCACTAATTCTTCTTAAGAGTCCTCATTTGCTTGAAGAACAAATCTAGCTTTTGTGTGTGTGACTGTGTGTCAAAGGAAGAATGAAGAATATAATAAACACAGGATTTACCTAATCTATGTTGTAATGCGCCTGAATCTATAGAAGCGAAACGGTTCATTTATTATATTGACAATAATAATACATTTATAGAATAAAAACAACAATATTTATATGAATATATTCAAATCTACTCAATGTACATGTAATACATTTGAGTCATACACAACATGATTGAACTCTAACTGTCAGAATCAAACGTCTACCACTACGCCAAAAGGTATAGCTACTGATGCAACTTTATTTTCTTATACTTGTGCAATCATCAATGTCACATTTCGATGCCAAAATGCTGAACTCGACTCTTTGAACCGCAGTCCAACACTAACTTTAGGGTCTTAGAGATTTACTAGAGGTAAACATTGCATAATATAAGTGTTTCAATTTTCGCACTTTGTACTGTGCAGGACTATTAACTATACTTTGAATTGGTGAACCGGTAATAAAAAATATAATTATAATTATATTATATTGTAGATTATGAATTGAAGTTGAATTGAGGAGCATAATAAACACTAGACACCCAAACATTATAGTCAATTATTATAAATGCAGCCTGGTGGACACTGAATTCATTGGTCTGGGATATGCAAGCTGCCTTGCAGCTGATGAATGAATCACCTATCTCTCTCATTCAGAAAAGAAAATGAATTGAGAGGTGGAGACTTTAGAGCAGTAGGCTGTGGGGGAGGGGACCAAAACCCCCACTTTTCTCTTCTATCTGTAAATTTCAAGAAAGGCTGTTTTTTTTGGGGGGTGGGGGTGTCCATGTAATGGTAAGTTTTATAGTTGATGAGACATTCAAGTACTGATGATGACCACTGTCAATATGGGGTAGTTCCTATGAAACTTTCCTCTTCAATTACATTAAATACTTGTGGGTGCTCATATCTTTTTCAAACTCAAGTGTTTCATCTTGATAAGTATTACTTAATGTCGCTCGTATGTGCAGTTCAGTTAGTCACAGGGGTGCTGAAATTTGAAAAGAAATATTAGGGATATGATCGAGTCTCACCAGTGGCATTGTGAGAGCAACCTCTCAAAGTGAGCGGCTCTTTGTGCGCAGTAAGTAAATGTCTAGTAAGTTACTTAATCTATGATCTCATCAAGAAATTCTGGTTTGTGAGTTTTAAATCTTATTCCCTATTAAACTTGATAATAATTACTCCGAAACTTTTATGTGTAAGGTACTAATCGATATTAGGGACTTTGGGTGTTTAATTTGACAATTCTTTCCGTTTTCTTCAGCATATTCTAATAGAGGACATATGTGTTAGGTGTCCCTAGACCGAGAGATTTCTTGTAGTGTGTAATTTAGATGATTGACTTATCATTCTAATGAAAGACATAGTTTAGTTTAGTTGGACAGGGACCTGTAGGCCGGGTCAAGTACAACATCATATCATCGGAATGTAAAGCTAGCTAGTTACTAGTACATGCAATTATAAAGAAACGTCAACGTCTAAATTGCACATTCATTACTAACTATAACTTTTGATATAGTGATAAATGTTTGATCTAACAATTAGTATCTGAAAATGTCACATGGTTCCGACAAGTAAGTGTTGGGAGAGGATTGCTGAGCAGAGGTTGAGAGGGCCAAATCCAGCATCTTATAACATCAAAACGTGACGTTATCTACTACAAAATATAAGGAAAAAATAAAGTTGCACATCCACTACTATTTATAAAACATGATAAAGGACTATACTACATAATAATAATAATAATAATAATAATAATAATAATAATAATAAATAATAATAATAGTGTAGATAGTAAACTTAAATTTTGCTAAATATATACCACATAGAGCTAATGATAGGTAGGCTAACATGACAGAGATACAAAATAATCCCCACGGAAATTCATGACACGTCCAAATACCCCTTTAATATCACTCAGAAATCAGCAATACGAAAACGACTCTCCACTGCCAAAGCTCTTTAACTGTCTCCTACTCCAATCCAATCATGTTTTCCATTTTAATTACCCTTTTTTTTTGTCGTTTCGTAGATTACTGTACCATAATCTAATTTCTAAGTCTATTTTATGTTACATTAAACCGTACTTTACATCCTTTTTAGAATGTAAAGTGAAAGAACACCTAACTATGGTCACTCTAGACCCTCATCCACCGTGGGCTGCCAAGCCTGTCTTCTTCAAGAATCTCACCAATGGTAGAAAGGGTTTCTTCAAAAATCTTCATGTCCTAAGCTATTATACCAAAGAGAGATCTCAGCCAGAAGATCTACCTTTGACATGAGGTTGGCTTTGATACAAAATTGAAGCGTGTGTTTGATCACAACTAAAAGCATAAGTTAATAATTGGACTGCACAGTTATATTTATGTACTGTATGCTCAACACAGACAAGCATAAGTTAATAATTAGACTGCACAGTTATATTTATATATTGTATGCTTAACACAGGCTATTAGAGCTACAACTCCGTCAAAAATGGCAGGAGTTTCTTCAAAAATCTCCATGTCCCAGCCTATTATAGTGAAAAGAGATCTAGCCATAAGGTCTAGGGCTCGGTTTGTTCTAATTATAGTATCGGGCAAAGCATATGATACAATTTTACTGAATCTCAACGATGTTGAGAACGAGAGTGTGATTAAGAGTTCAAATTGAAGTTAATACTACTCCACAAAGATTAAAATTAAAAAGTGAGATGTTATTCCATTAATCATTATTATTATGACTAAACTTAGTAATTAAACCTTCTTTTCTCTCAATTTACAAAGTAAAACACTCAGAATTTCAATCCCAATTCACACTTGAAATGAATTAATCAACCTATGTAAGCCAAAAAGAAGCATAAGTGATATATTGTCGCAAAAAAAGGGTAAAAAAATGAAAATCGTCACACATGGAGATTATTATTTGTATTATTTGCCTGTCATGGTGGTGGTGATGATGAAGATGAAGATGATCCTCGTCCTAGTCGAAGCTCGAGATCTAGCTCGAGCTGTTCTTCAATGGCGGCTTCCCTCTTCCTTGTCCCATTATTACTGTAATTATTTGAGGCTGTTTGTGACGATTCTGCTGGGACTTTTAACGACGAAGCGGTGATGAACTGAGTTGTGGCCGGGATATTAAGGGAGGGCAAGTTGTGGGTCGTCGCGAAAGGTGAAATGGAGAGGAGGGTCGGCGAGGAATTGACGTTGCAGGGCTTGACGGCGGCGGGGGAGAAGGCGGCGGCGGCATTAGGGTTTGGGAGGGAGTAGAGGAGGCAGAGGCTGGCATTTGCGACGATTTCTTGAGGCGGGAAGAGGGCGGCGGACGGAGAGGGGAAATGTGGGGGGACGACGCTCGGCCGCGGAGGCGCGTGGTGGAGACGCGCGCGGTCACGGCGGTGGACGTTCATGTGGCCGCCGAGGGCTTGGGCGGAGCGAAACTCCCGCCGGCAAAAAGTGCACGTGTAAGACCTCGGCGGCCACGTGGCATTATTCCCCGTGTCCTCAGCAAAAGCCCTAATTTCCCACGAATCCTCATCCTCCGCCACGGCGGCGGCGGCGTTCTTCATATTCCGCATCCAATACCCGGTGGTGGCGCCGGCGCTCGGCGGCGGTGGTGGTGGCTGCAAGTAGTGCTGTTGTTGAGATTCAACCAAATTTTGAAGCTGATAAGACACGGAGAAAAGACCAAGCTGAGCAGCCATGATGTTATGTCATTTAAGGTTGTAGTGACGATGATGATAGAGAGAGGAGAGAGAGAGATGATTGTTGATGATGATGATGAGCTAAAATAATTATGCAAGAAATAGTTAAATAGAGGATGGGCTTAGGGAAATAGTGACAAAAAACCCTAGCAACTCTGTGAAGATATCAACAATGTTTTTCCCAAGTTTGCACTTGGATTTTAGTACTCTGCCTTTATCGCCCATCATTATCTATCTCTCTATCAGCTATGACAATCTAGATCGTCTTACCTTATCCTGGTCCTTTACCGGTTAAGATCATAAGACAAGTTTCACCTAAACTACACCTTCAATAAACAGCTGAATCTAAAGTCTTCCAGATCACCTTACCTTAGTTTATTATGGTCTTTTACTGGTTAAGATCATAAGACGAGTTTCCCCCAGAGTGCACATTCAAGTAGCGGTTGAATCTAAAATCTTAACTCAAACAGAAAAATTCTGGATGTATGTCAATTTATAGCATGAGCGTTGGCTGGCATGTTATTCTCGACTCGGGTAATCAATTGTAATAAATTAAAGAGTTAATGATATTTTTGTTTTGGGAAATGAGGAACTTGACCGCAATTATTACTTGAGGGTTTGTATTAGGTAAATTATACTTCTGTGTAATAGTTCACAAAAGAGATTATGAAAGCTAGAATTAATGATATTAAGTTTTAGGTTATTGGTTATGCCGTAATGGTAATGAAGCTTCTAATTTGGCCAAGCATGTTTGTCATTATAAGGAAGCAAATTGAGAGTGTATTTATATGCAAAATGATGTGATTAATTAGTTAAAATTAAAGTTTAGAAGATAATGACAATATACCACTAAGAATTGATCTCACTTTTAGATTTTTCGATTAATATCTAAGATGGTCAGAAAGTGATCTCTATTTCCGGTAATTTTTTTGCTAGTGATCAGAAATAACTACTACTTTTTGATATGATGGTTGTAAAAAATTGCAACCAGATTTTGGTGATATATAGTCTTTTCATCCACTAAAATATGGTGGTCAAAAAACGTTCAAAGCGTTACATAAAATTTTGAAATGGTCGGCTTTCAACATTTCCCTACTCCTTGAATTGATTCTGATATATATCCTTTAAATTCGTATTATATTCAACTCAAATTTTTCATACAAGAAGAGTTTTTAAACTCTCAACTTAGTCACGACCACTCATATCCATGCCAGCTGGTTTTTATTTATTTATTTTTTTTTTGTTATTAACTTGGAATAAGTATACCCCAGCTTTATTATTTTGTCAAATCCTAGTTTTCGTCACCAGAAACAGAAACAAACAAAAAATTTTAAAAAATCCTAGTACGTTAATTAGTGTATTGTTTACACTGCAAGCAATTTAACTCTACTGTCAAAACAGTACATTTACTGCACTAACTTAGAAGAAAAATCTCACATTATGCTAGCTTATAATCACTGTTTGGAGTAAATATTAAAAAAATAAATAAAAATCGTCAACATGATATTTAGAACTAATAAAATCGTCAACGTGTTATACCCTAAAAAAATAAATATGTTTCTTGTAAATATATCATTCTTGGTCGATCTTGTCGCATATATAAGATATTTCTAATAATATTTACATGTCTTTTGTGATTTAAGAACTATTATACAATAACAGAGTTTACCCGTACACATCCTTAGATAATGATGACAGATTTTTCTCATCACAAAAAAAAAAAAAAAAAAAGAGCTTGAAGTCGAGTCCACACCCTTACCATTTAGCATAGTGATAAACGCGTGATTTGACATAAATTGTGGAGTAATATCTTACAAGCATGATGTACAAACTAATAAGGCAAGGTACTTCTTTGTCATTATTCCTCAATTTTAATGAGCAAATTTTTAATTATAATTAAAAATTAAACTGTCTCCCATCAAATTATATTGTACGTGTGAAATGCCTCAAACCTAATTAGTCCGACGTAGACTGTTACAAAAATTTTATCGGTAGTTTCTTACCATATCCTATTTGTTGGGTACTTTTGTCCATTTACCCTTAAACTAATCATCTTCAATAATTTTATTTATTTTTTTAATTCCTTAAAATTAAATCACTAATCATCACCCATATGTCAGGATGATATCACGCCTAAGCCAAAAATTATACTCCTTTTGTCGCATTTTATGTGTCTGGTTCGATTAACGTGGCTCGACTGAAGTTATTTTTATCCAATTTTGTCATAATATTAAGTTTAGTATTAGTATATAAAATTTATATATTTAGAAACTACACTAAAAGTACTATTAAACACAAAAAATCAAATTTCAAAATAAGTAAAGAATAGTAAAGAAAATAAACAAAGAAAAATGAGTTGGTTTGACCAATGAATAGTAGGTTGAACAGATAAAAATGGGACAAAAGGGAGTAATTAATAGTGATCGAATACGAAACTTTATTGTTTTTTTTTTTAATACCTGTGTAGCGATTAGTGTTGCGTTTCAATGGCAGAATAGCTGGACTTGACCTTCCAAGTCTCCACTCAGTACTCCCGTCCAAGCAACTACCAACCTCGATTGGTGATCTACTGTGATATTATGTCGATTGTCAACTTTAACCACTTACCATCACGTCAAAAGTTATAGCTATTAATGAATACACAATTTTATTTCATTATATTTACATAGTAACAAACACAATATTTCGATAGCAGGATTCTATGCATGACCCTCTAAACCCCTATCTAACACGGAAGGCGTTGGTTCAAGTGGGAGAAACTTGAATGCTCAGAAATATAATTTGAACATAATTGTATGAAACAATGTCATAAGGAGAACGGCTCTAAATGGAACCGATTGAAACTTATCAAAATTATTCTCAAATGTCCTGAAACGGGTGAATGAGTGTGCGAAGCATAATTCTCGTACAAAAAAGTCACGAATTCGATTCTTATTAACACTCTAGCTCTCAGTAGAGTCTCTCACACATGATATTCCTAGTGTGATTTACCACTTTTGTATGGTTTGCAGCTTATTACACAGATTTACCCTAGTACAATTTACCCTAGCCCTTCTGTATGATTTGCAACCTATTGCACAAAGATTTACCCTAGTACGATTTACCCCTTCTGTATGGTTTACAGCGTATTACACACAGATTTACCCGTACACACTTTCATATAATAACTGTTAATTTCTCAATTTTTTCTCGTGGCTCAAAAAATATATAAAATAAACCACTAACCATCCTATAATACTATAATTGTTAATTAATACAACATAGATATCTACGTCTTCATCATCGGCCTGGCCTAGGAGAAACAATCTTACTCAAATCCTGTTTAATTCCCTTGTAAATTTCGTTGACATGCCACCAGTTTCCAGGACATGCATAAAGGTACTATGTATTCCCCTTATTTTATCCATTCAATTTATATTAATTTATTCAACAACCACTCAGACACACCGACTAACTACTTATAATAAGTTATACTAGATTAAACATCCTTATAATAATCTTAAAGAAATTCTCTAGTGAGTAACGTTGTATGTTACCCAATGAGAATTGAGCCCAAGTCTCCATTTTCGGAATATATACATACATATATGGCTGGAAATAAAGAATATTCTTACTTTTAGCTAGATTTTTCTCCGACCTTAAAAGTTTGATTATATTTAATCCAGATTTTTTTGAAAGCAAAGCAACCACGTAGATTAATGCAAAAGTGTCGAAATAGAGTCAGGAGAGATAGAATCCCAGTACATAGTGTTTGCGAGCGTGTAAGCCGCAGAAGCAAGAGTATGAGCAATAATATTTTCTGACCTAGGAATCAAAGAAATAAAACATCTATTAAAAGAAGCCAAAGAGATCCTGCAAGCATCAATAGCGAAGCCCACGTGTGAAAGAAACGTAGACCGTTCTGCGGACAAGGCACCACGTAACTGAGCACAATCCATGAAAACTTGAACATCGAACACTCCATTCCGCCTAAGCCATGATAAAACCTCTTTGCAAGCCATTGACTCCGCCATAATCTAGACTCTAATTTTAAACTCTTTAAAAGTCTATCAGTATTCGATTTATACTTAGTGTCTTTAAAAGTATACTGATATTCGATTTAGACTTTTATAGAGTATTTAAAAGTCTACTAGTATTCAGAAACTTATTAACTTTTATAGACTCTATCATAGTAAGATTTATGTAGACTTTTATTAAATAGTTGAAATTCAACCCCTAACATCAAATTTTTTAACTTTCTCTACAGACTTTTTTTTACTGTCTAGACTAGACAAACTTTTCATCTATTCCTATCAAATTTTACAGTACGTTTCAAAACTTTCATAAACACTCATATACTTTTGATTTTTATCTTTTAAAAAAAAATTATAAATGTTTGTCCTATAGACTTTTATAGACTCTTACAAAGTTAATGAAAGTTTAAAAGATTTTAGGAAAAGAATTAGAAAGATTCTATGAAAACCATTTAAAATCCACCACTTTAAAACTCAGCTCTTTAAAAGTCTATAAAAGTTGGATTGAATACAACCCCGTTAGTTTTGTTTGCAATGGGAAGATAACATTCGAACTCCATTGAAACTATGAGGAGTCATTGTAAGACTTTAACCAATCAGTGGTGGTGAATATATCTTGTGCTTAGAAGTACATATTATGGCGAGGGAACCTAAAATCATTTGGACAACTTGAGACGATGTATCTTCTTCAAGTATTTTGGGACGGGTTTAAAGGGTTCGAGATATAGTTTGGTGAAGCGGAGAAACTTGAATTATTAAAAAAAAAAAAAAAAAAAAAAAAAACAACAACAACAATAATAATAATATGGTATTTGTCACATTGAAGAAAATGATAATGCCTTGAAGACAACAGTTAACAGCCTTAGGAAAGATTGCAAATTAAAATTAACAACCATTAGTTTATCATATAATTGAGTACATTCATTGGTTTATTAGTCAATTATAAGAAAGAAAGTGCATAACCGGCTTATCTCTTTCAATCTTTTATATTACTAAGGAGGTATTATACAAAAATGAAATTTATTGAGTGCATAATCTTAAATCTCGACACACAAAAAAATGGCATCATTATATTTGCGTCTACATACTATATACATGTGTTTTATAAGTTACGGAGTATATTATAATAATTATATTATGAGTTCTGACTATGTTGTTTGATCATTTTTACAAAATTGTACAGCGTAGTACCCTACTCCAAATTTAGAAGAAACGTCATAGGTGACGAATTTAGTTGGGATGTCAAAAGTTATAACACGTTGTGAAGACATGATTTTTTTTTTAATAGTTGCATAGCGGTTAATTCTACGTTTCGATTGATTGCAGGATATTGGATTAGACCTCTGCCTAACATTAGACAATATTATTTATCCATTTACTATCTTATTGTTTCTTTTTCTCAATGTACGAATTGAAGGTTTGAATCCATAACTTTTTGCCAACCAAGTTGATGGATATGTTATATATCAACTAAAAATTTATAATTGACAGTGTAATTACTTACGAAGTATTTATTATCTTATGCTCGCATGGGCAGTTCAACTGGTTACATGGGTAAAATTTAGAAAGAAAGATCAGGAATCGAGTCTCATCAGCAGTGACTGTTTGGTTACCATGATTTACATTCTCCTGGTCCATGGTATAATAGTTGTAGTATTTGTTCCCAACAAACTTTTATCAAATGGTCGCAAGCCTTTGTAAAAGAAAGATGCAATGCTACAAGCCCACTCAAAAGATATAATCCTTCAAGCCCACAATCTATATATATTCCTCAAGTTATTTTATCATATGTAGAAATTATATAAGCCCATTTTGATATGAGATTGTATCACATTTCTATATGCCGTTCAAAGTTTTTCCATTGTTTGGACCTTTTGGAGGTGTGTCTAAAGTGCAAGAGCATTAACCTCAGTCAAACAATTTCGATTTACAAGAAAGACCATATATAGTCAATTTAAATGTGCGTTTTGAATGAATTTTGTTTTGTGACTTTAGTCGACAATGGATCACAAAGAGATATAATTTAGGTGCCCATAGTTGGTTGATTCAAACTAAGAAGGCGAATAGACACATCCCACAGAAATCAAATTTAGAACTTTGTGTGATTACCAAGTCAATTGTCCAACCAACTTGGTTAGGAGGAACTCCACGCCAGTCTAAAAACATTAAATAGTAATCATGTAGCATAACAGATTGTTCATGTTGCCTTGGTTATTACAACTAAATAAACATAAATGTGCAATCTAAATATTAGTTTAGACTTTTAGTTGAGATGGAACACATGCTTCGAATCTCCACGTCGTCCGATAAAAAAGAGACTATGGTCCACATGTTCCTTGGTGCCCATAAAAAGTAATTAGTCCGGACACGTGCGGGACGTGTTGAGCATATAATATATAGACATAAAAGTGCAATGCACTCTAACAATCCGCTTAGACTTTTAGTTAAGATAGGGCAAATATATGCTTCAATTATTGCCATCTTTACCAAGATCAGAAACACAACAGGAGGATATAACTTCTCCCTCTCTGACTCAAGGAGACATGTACATTTCTTGATGGATAGATTTTACATTTGTACAACATGTTTCATAGGATAATGTTCTGTCTTATATCATCAAACCAATTAAATATTAGTACTATATTGTTGGGTGTGAATGAGAAGGATCATCAATGATTCAATGTACAAAACCTTTAAACATGATTAGCACTAAAGCACATGCTAACCATTGAACTCTGTGTAGTGCACATGACCATGAGTTCAAACATTTTGGCCTCATTTCAGTCATCTTAATTAGAGCGGATAAACTCTGGATAACTTAGATTGATTTATCTCATTGTGATATTTTGCTGACTAAAATTAGAAGGCGGACTTCACTATGAGCACATTTTTAAATAGCTGTTGTGGGTTTTCATGTAAATCGAAAGGAGATTTACGTCATTGCAGTCCTTTACTGACTAAAGTTAGAAGGCGGGCTTTACTCTGAGCACATCTTTAAATAGTTGTTGTGGGTTTTCATGTAAATCAAAAGGAGACATTAGAACACCATCAGTTGTCTTGTCTCTTACTGTATTGAAAAATACAATTGTTATACCATAAATCGGGTTCCACTTTGCACTGCAGATCTAGGTCCAAAAATTATGTGTTTGCAATTAATATATTATGTACATTCAGTTAATAAATTATTTGCTCGTAAATAAATTGAAGACGCATAATTATTAACTACATACACATAATCTGAATGTTATTTTTGAATCAGAGTTCACAATGTAATATAGACCCCGATCGATGATATAATTTACCCGAAAATAGCTATGGGCCTGAGTTTCTTCATAAGAATTGGGCCCTAAAACCATCTACTTGTCTTGTAAGTGGGCTTTATCTTATGAAGCCCAAGGACTCTTGCCTAGTTCTATATATGGGGAAAAAACGGTTGTTTAGTGGGACCATGTAAATTAAATTATCAAGATTTGGTTTTTGAGTTTTAATTTTGTCTAATAATATTCGTTATTATCAATTTCGTATATGTTTTAGTCCTCAAATGATTAAAACAAGTAAAAGTTTAAACAAAATAGTACTTTTAAGAGATTAAAGTTATACTTAAGGATGGATAAATCATGCGCGAACCCGTCGGGGGTCAATGTGATGGACAGGTGAAGGAGCGAACGACCCCGAAGACGACACAGGCTAACCCGGGTGCGGCCGAGGTCGAGCCCATGCTGGCCGAGCTCAATTGGGCTACTTCGGGCCTGGGCCGACCTCCTCGAAGTCAGTTGGGCCGACCCCTGGGGGTCATCTCGACTGAGCCTCGTGCCCGGTCGAGGCCTCGGGTCTCGGTTGACGCGGTCCTCCTGGCTTGGGATGCGGTTCAAGGCCGTTGGAGGGCTTCCTTCCGATCTCTCTGAGTCTGTTAAGCCAAAATTAGTATAAAAATTCTCCTCAATGTCCAGTTAGGACACGATTTGTCTAAAAGAAACGAGAAGTCAAAAAATAATGAAAATAGTGAAATCACTATATTTAAGACACTATTATGATAATTTACTCGATCATATATTACATCCACAATATCTTTTATGAGATTTGAAACATAATTTTGATCTTTCTCTAACCTTTGGATCAAGAGATTAATTATTGTTCACTAATCACTATAAATGATTAAGTGTGTGCTTAATTATTGTTCACTATAAATGATTAAGTGTGTGCTTAGAGAAACAAAAATATTCAAACCGCATATTGAAATGTCCTTTTTGTATTGAAAAATTGAAAAGAAAGCGAATCTCTGTTCATGAACACAGCTTTTACCCATCTCTTCATTGTCCGCCCAAATCCGAAATTTGAGACTGAAAAAAAAAAAAAACAAAAAACAAAAAACAAAACAAAACAAAACAAAAGGGTGGGATTGGAATCTGTCACAAATGTTAAGTGTAATGGCCTGTTTCGTTTACAGAAAATATTTAAGGAAGAATGAAATTAAAATTTCATTTTTAAAAAATTACTAGGGATGATTCCATTGTTTGGCCTGGTAAGTAAAAAAAGAAATTACTGAATAATAAGTATAAAGATCATATGTCTGGATGTCTCTACACAATGTTAATGATAATTAAAGTAATAGTGATTTTTAAATTAAAATCGTATACAGAGTAATTTATAAAAAAAAATTACAATATCATAAATTAAAATATTATAATTATAAATTTTATTATAATAATATAATAAAAATTATTATACACATTTTGGCATAAGGTAATTAAGAATGTTCTACGAGAGCAAAATAGTTCTATCAAGTGATACTTTGTTCCCAATGTCCATGAAAAAGAAAATTCAAAGGTTAGCCTTGAAAAAGTTTTTCCTCATATTTGAGGAAAACATTTTCCGGTGAAAAAAAAAAAAAATTCATGAGTCAAACGGAAGAAAATTCTATTTTCCTCAAATTTAAGGAGAATTTTAATTTTTTCAACTGAATACATTTTAAGTGTTTGAGTTTAGGTTGGACTTTCTTGTGTAATTTGATATTGAGTCTTGAAACTAGATTGATTTGATTTATCTCTTCATAGACTTAAAGGACAAGTTTATGTGGTTCAAGATATAGTTGGCGAAGCCAGAAAATCTGGTTATTAAAAAAATTATAACTACATAATTTGCCTGATAGAATGTTGAAACGACAGTATAATGATCCTCGATTCATGCCACAGACATTGGGAATTTGAGTTTGGGTTGTGCTCTACGTATGTAAAATTTTAAAGTTTGGTGTTGAGTCTTAAATCTAGATTAACTCAATTTACCTCATTATGGGCAAGGCATATAGGGTGCAAGATATAATTCAATAAATTGTTTTTTTTTAACCTGAGTTATTTTATTTTTAAAAAGGATGCATTACATAATTCGTCCAATAACATGTTGAAATTAAACCACAATATAGTGGTCCATGATTCCTACTACAAATATCGAAGATTTGAGTCTAAGTGTGACTCTTGTGTATAGAAATGTATTATAATTTCATGTTGAGTTTCAAAGTCGATTAGTTCAATTTACGTCTTTATGATTTTAGGATATATTTATATGGTTTAGAATATAATTCAACAAAATAAGAAAATCTAAGATTTAAAACAAAAATAAAAATAAAAAGAAGATGCACTACATAATTTGCCCCAAAACATGTTGAAACGACAATATAGTGGTCCTAATCAACATGTGCCCATCATTATCTTCTGTTTTAGCACCCCAATAATTTTGTTTAACTCTTTCCTTTCTTTAAGATTACACACACCATGGAATCTACAAAAAAAAAACAATTAAGGTGGCTCCTAATCACATATATTTAATTTCTCAATTGTGGGGCCCCTCCTAATGAACCACTACATTTCTAATTAATTAATCAATCAATCAAAAACCTCACAAGCAACTTGGCTTTTGTGAAATCAATTTCTTGCAAAAAAGATGATTTGATGTGTTTGTCCTATGAGTTTAGGATGCTTGAAAAGTGATTTGCATTAGCTAGCTTATTAGGGCTTTATTCCTTCAACTAGGGCACTTAGCCTTTTGCACTATATTGATTGCCTTTCATCACAATTAAGCACATGGAATGCATCATGTTGAGTTTCTAGGCTTTACTTTGTTCTTCACCATCATTTTGCTTCATCAATTGGGTCCAAACTTCTTTGGTTTAGTTTGAATTGATGATGTGTTTACGAGAATAAGGTGTATTGTCTTTTTATTTAGGAGTATTTATATTCATTAAATATTTAGAAATTTTCACCAACAAGTATAATTGAAACAATTAATGAATATAAATACTCCTAAATAAAAAGACAATACACCTTATTCTCGTAAACACATCATCAATTCAAACTAAACCAAAGAAGTTTGGACCCAATTGATGAAGCAAAATGATGGTGAAGAACAAAGTAAAGCCTAGAAACTCAACATGATGCATTCCATGTGCTTAATTGTGATGAAAGGCAATCAATATGGTGCAAAAGGCTAAGTGCCCTAGTTGAAGGAATAAAGCCCTAATAAGCTAGCTAATGCAAATCACTTTTCAAGCATCCTAAACTCATAGGACAAACACATCAAATTTGACGATAATACCCCTAAATTTAATACCTATTTAACAGAAATTTTAACGGATGACTATTTGTGAGCAAAAATTAAAGTAAGAGGACCATTTTTGATCGAATTGAAAGTCAAGGACTAAAAGAAATACTAGCTCAATAGTCAGATGACCATTTGTGCTATTAACTCATTAAAAAATATATATCATCTTAATTTAAGCATGATCCAAATAGTAACTTAAGAGTAAAAAATCTCCAATATACAAATGACACATGTAAACAACAAAAATCTCAAGCAAGTCGCAATATAAGAGGTAAATCGTGCTAAAAGAACTTTATGCGACGGACTCGATTAAAAGGGTGTTCTAACAAGAGAGATAAACTGCACTAGAAATACATTACGCGACGAGCTCGACCAAGAGAATATCTGTAAAAAGAGAATTCATGACCTTTAATACGAGAATCATGCTCCAATGCTCCACTCATTTAGCCACCATTTTCACGGGGTTAAAATAATATTTGACCTTATTATTGTTTAGCATTGAGTTCGTTACTTTGTTACTATCGGTTTCATGTTTCGTGCAGTCCCCAACGGTATATGTTTGATAAAATTAGAAGGTATCATTATTCTATCCCTAAAGAGAATTTTTAATTTAACAAATATATTCTCATGTTTTAGTCCATTTATTAAAACAAAAAATCAAAATATATGTGATACCGTCTAAGTTTATTAAATTTCAAGTCGATAGATCTAAAGGATATAGGAACAAGGAAGTGTACGTTCATGATTATTTAATGATTTGTTTAGAAATTAAGGATGATCGTCCGAGGTTCAACCAAGATTTTGTTTTAAAAATTTAAAATATTTTGAAGAAAAAATAAGTAATTTAATTAAGAACTTTTTGTATCAAGTTTAGCCATATATAACAAGTCTTCAATCAATAATATTAAATACCTATTAAAAAAAAAAGAGTAATGCATCTTAAGTTCATATATTTACGAGGTAAATATCAAAATTTTAAGATCAAAATGTCTTATTTAAGATTAGTAATACAGTCTATCCATATACCGATGTCTCATCAACATTTTTATTTCATCAAAAGTAATTTTTAGTGACGCTTTATAATTTCAAGAAATGCACATTTTCTTGTTGTGTGTATCAAAAAGTATTAATTAATGTGAAAGGAACTTAAGTCGCTTAAACATGATATTTCAAATCGAAAAGTCTACTAGATTGGTCTTGTTTACCCTTGAGTTATGTTGGTTAGTTATGGAAGTTAATTGTCTAATTAACTCGACTAGATTGATCAGTATATCTTAATCTAATATTAAATTGCAACGTTGTTGTAACGATCCTTGATAAGGTCGAATTTAATTATAAATTAAAGGTATTAGTTGGGTGACGTATTTTGTATCCCAAGACAAGAAGGCGATAATGTTAGTGGGGATGCTGTTTTCATCGTAATAATCGACAAAAAATTAACGTTAAATATATATTAAATGCTAAGCAACGACAAATTAGCGTAATTACTTATGAATTCATGTGATCGGAGGATTCAAAAGGAGAAACCAATTAAAACTCAATTATTTGCATAAAGTCAATTGAGATGATATTTATAACTAATGCACGTAGATCTTAAGGATTATTTTAAAGCTTTTTTTTCTTTTCTTTTTTTTTCATGAGAAACAAATGGAATTACAAAAATTTACACCATTTAAAGACGATAAAATTTGAGAAGAGCAAAGATTTCAGCCCATTTGAAAGAATATGAAATCTCATATCAAACGCTTATTATTGTATCAAAACTTATAAATAGTGTCCAAGAAGTAGGGATGGCAATTCGGTTCTGTTTATCCGAACTGAACCAAACTGAATCGAACCGTACCGAACTAGTAATATTCTAAAAAATCAAACGGTTCGGTCAAAAATCGAACCGAACCGAATGATTTAGTAAAAAGCGAACCAAATTGAATAACATTTAGTTTTAATAATAATAATAATAATAATAATAATAATAATAATAAGTAAATCTAAGTCCCTTATGCTTTTGTTGCAAAAAAAAAAAAAAAAGAAGTCATTTATGCTTGTTCTGTCGTTCAGTTCCTACTCTCACCGATATCTCTTTTAAATTTTTTTATTTGATTTCTTTATAGCTTGTTCTCTATACTTTGTACTTTTGTTGTTTGCTGCAATTGTTCTTTACCTCACAATTAGTACTTAGTACTCTATTTGAACTTTGAATTGCTATTTTGTTATATAATGTTTAGATTTTGGATATGTATTAAGTAATTATGTGAATATATATTGTTTGGTAGTTAGTATTAGGGATGACCACGGTTCGGTTCGAACCGTGTACTGTTGAAACCGGACCAGAACCTGGTTCCATAATATTTGTAACCGGAACCGTCGGTTCCGGTTCCAAACCGGAAAATTTAAAAAGAAATTTTTTTTGTTATTATTTATTATTTAGTTAAAGTTTAATTCTTTATTGCTTGTTCCATAATATTTGGAATCGAAATCGCCGGTTCCGGTTCCAAACCGGAAAATTTAAAAAGAAATTTTTTTTGTTATTATTTATTATTTAGTTAAAGTTTAATTATTATTTGATTAAATTTTAAACTTTAAATAACATTTTAAAATTCAACTATAACAATTTTTTTTAAATATAGTTTAACTTTGAAGTTTAAATATTTAATATAACTATTTTAAAAACATTTTGGAATGAAAATTTTTCAACAAAAAATATTAATTGTTGAATTTGGACAATTTTATAAATTAAAAAAAAAATACAATTTTTTTAAAAAAGACCCGGTTTGAACCGGAACCGCCAGTTCCGAACCGTACTTGGAACCGTACCTGTAAGGTTCGGTTCCGGTTCATCCGATTTCGAAACCGGGAACCGCCGGTTCGGAACCGGAACCGAATTGTGGTCATGACTAGGTAGTATGTTCAAAAAATTAGGAAATGTTGAAACTTGATGATCTTAAACCGAACCGAATTAAATCCAAACCGGAACTGAACCGAACTCTAATGTTAAACCAAATGCTTTATTTATTTTAAACCCAAAAAAAAAAAAAAAAAAAAAAAAAGCCCGAAACACCCACCCCTACAAGAAAGGAGTAGTTAAGTAGATAGAGCATGATTTTTGTACCTAAAAGTCACAAGTTTTAGTGTTGCAAACATTTTGTTGGTTGAGTCAGTCACACAGAGTTACCTAGTGTGATTTACCTCTTCTATATGGTTTACGAGCAATTATATACTCCATCTGTCACATTTTGTTTGTTTAATTCGGTTAACGAGGTTTGACGTACTATTGAAGTTATTTTTAATTCAACTTTTCATATTATTAAGTTTAGTATTAGTATATAAAATTTATATATTTAAAAACTACATTAAAATTACTATTAAACAAAAAAAAAATCAATTATAAATATAGTTAAAAATTACTAAAGAAAACAAGCAATGAAGAAAGAATTGATTTGACCAATTAATAGTAAACCTGACAGGTAAAATAAACAAAAGGCAGTGATAGTAGGGTTTTCCAAAAAAAAATTATAACTAATAATTTCAGGTGGGGCCTCTAAGACTGTTGTACCCGAATCTTTTGCTTGACCAGGCCAAAATTTGCAAGAAAATCAACACATTTATTGCATCCCCTCATTAGATGTGTGAATGTCAACTCCTCAAAGTCTAAATTAAAGCTAAAAACCTGCAATTAGAAATAAAGGTAATGATAAAGTCATTAACCTCCGCTTGTAATTCTCGCTCATCGCCTTAATCACCGCTTCCGAGTGCAGTTCCACGATCAATCTCCGGAACAAATCCCTCTCCTTAACAAGTCGTAGACCCTCCCTTAAGCCTAACAACTCGGCAAAAAGACTCTCCGTACTCCCAATGTTGACAACAAATCTCACAATCCAACTTCATTTATACCTAATAACAAATGTATAACTCTATTCCTTAATTATGCTTGCTGCAGCCAACACCATATGTTTCAATGGCAAAATACTTGAATTGACTATTTAAATCTTCACCCAATATTAAAAATTGTAACACAAGTAATGAGAAAATAATCATTTCAAACAATCCAATCCACACATCAATTCATTTCGCCATAAATCTAGAGAATTCTTTAATACGGAGTATTCTTTTTCCTTAATTCATTTCACACCGTAATTTGGGTTAACAGTCGTAATCCAACATGATAGTGACCTTAGAACAGCCCACAGCATTTGTCTTTTGTTTGACACAATAAATATAATATTATGCCCAGTAAAAAAAATATTGTTATTGAATTTTATGAGTTAGAATTAGAATAATAAACTTTATGTGGTAGAATAATGAAACTTCAATTATGGGTAAGATAATGTATTTATGAAAATTTGAAAATAAAAATAAAAATCAACTAATGAAACACCTTATTAGTATAATTAAATTGTATTCTTCTTGGCCACTGAGGTTGCGAAATCATCTATATCGGGTGCTATCAAGAAGATAAACTCAGTTTTCCCACCACCAATACATATATCGCATCAGCAATAATCAAACCAACTTAAGCACCTAGCCAAGGCTTGCCACATCAAATCCATCGGCAAGATTCCAGCAAAGTGTTTCGATCCTCACTTTACCACTACATATAGAGACTTTCACCAATAGTTGTTAATAAGGTTCTATTGGACCACGGATTAGAGAATCGACTCCAACATCCTGCCATCGAAACGTGACACTGATCACTACAAGTATATATGAAGAAATAAAATCACACATTCATTATTAACTATAACTTTTGTGCTTTAGTATGATTAAGTATCGAACACCTAATAAAATCACACATTCATGCTTTGGCTAGGACAACTGGTTCTTCGCCTGTCCTTAGTTCGTGGGTTTCGGCCCCTCCTACTTGTATTGCGAGTTTCTTCTAATTAATGAAGTTTATTACTTTTCAAAAAAAAAAAAAAAAGTAACGAACACCTAAACTTAAACATCTTAATCGAATTATCGTTATCATCATATTTTTTTTGCCCGCAAATAAAAATAAATATAATAACATGTAGACACAAAACTGCAAATTAAGTAGTGGCTAGTGGTAGTAGTACTTTGTGATGTGATGGAGGTGTGGAATTAAGGGATGCTACTTGCTATGCAGAGGGAGTTGGTGGGGGCAAGGATCTTCAATCCCAAGTAGAAATTAATCAACAATCAAAGAGTCTAAATCAAGAAAAAAAAAATTTGAAGTGCATGAATATAATCCATTAATGGGCATGACATGTTACATCTTTGGCTCTATTTGCCTCTAACTTTTGTTCTTTTCAGCCTTGTTTGCATCATACTTAGATTTTTGTGGATGATTATGTCCCCTCTTCATTTGTTTGTCCTCTTTGATTTCTACACGAAAGGACGTAAGTTTTGAATTGTGACACTAGTTGTGCATTATTGTGATAATAACATTTTCTCTTTAAATTTCTGTTCTTTTTTTGAAAAAAAAATGACGAAAAAATTTACAGTCGCTACTTGAAGGTGTACTCCCGCCTTGTGACCCTAGTTAGCAAATGACCACAATGAGATAAAATAATGGATAGTGAATAATTTAAATTTTGTGATATGGAATCTTAAAAGTGAGAGAAAATTGCATGATAAATGTAGAGTAAATTGTCATTTTTGTCTTTGTGACTATTGGGATCTTGTTAATTGCAATCCACGACTTTCAAAACTGTTAATTTAGTACCTTAACTATTCAATTTTTTCAATGTTGGTTGATCCGGCCAAATTTCATTGGAAAATATTAATAGGTAAAAAAAAATGAAGGTATTTTATTCATTTTACTTATCTTTTCTTTCTTCTTCGACGAGTCCAATTTTTCCGGCGATCAAACCAAATTTTCTCAATTTTTATCAGCCTTCTCATAGGTTTATTCGCAGCTTCAGACGGCGATACTGACTTCTTCTTTTGACTTTGATAATTCACCTTAGGGTTTGGCGTTTTAGTCGTTGACACGGCAGCCACCATTGCATTCGCTCAATCTTCACACATCAGTCGGCAAGGAGTACATCAGATTTTCCGAACAAGGGGAGATGAAGGAAGATGCTGGAAAAATTAGACTCATCGGAAAAGAAAGAAAAGAGAAGTAAAATGACTAAAATACCCTCATTATTTTACTTATTATTATTATTTTTCGGTGAGATTCGACAGACAATTTGATCGAAGCGATCAAAATTAATAAAAATTAAATAATTAAGATACTAAATTAATAATTTTGAAAATCGTATATTACCATTAACAAGAATCCAATAATCATAAAATAACAATTTACTCCATGAATGTAATGTAGATGGTCTTAGGACTATATATGAACGCAAGTAGCATAGATGGGCGTTGGGTGGGCAGTAGTCGTCGGTGATGCGTGGGTCCCACAAGGTAAAGTCACCCCCGAGTTTTAAGGGCTCAAGAACAGGTGAAAAAAAAAAAAAAAAAAAGAAAAAAAAAAGGAAGGAACCTCGTGGCCGACAACGTTGTGGTGGGCTTCATAAATCCATTGCTCTCCGATCCGCTCGAGTGTTCTGACTCGTTGACCGCACGTGATCTCCTTCCCCCATCCAATCTAATAATTTCACATCGCATCCTGACAAAACCTTTGCTCATGTAAGCATCCTAGGCTAACTCCAAACAACCACAACATGCAATGCTTATCAGCTTATGTATGTATAGTATATATGTGCATGCACCCACATTTCCAATGGTGGGGTTGGGTGGGGTGGGTGGTGTTCTACGTTTAGGTATCACCCATGACTCCTATATTTTAAAGTAGTGATGGATTTATTAGTACATATCATTGAGTAATTGTTATAGGTTTTTTTCGTCACATAAAAAATATATCAACGATTGTCTCTATCGACAATTAGAGGCTATATGAGAACTGGTGATAAAGAATTGAGATTTGGGTATGTAATATTAAGCATATTAATGATGTTGTTTTGAGTTAAATAATCAATTAAAAAAAAAGAACAATAGTTAATTGGTTGACTAGGCGGCCTAGTTGGTGCCTAGGAGGTCTAGTCGGAGCCTAGAAGGCCTAGGCGGAGTTTAGGCGGTCGCCTAGCCGGCCAGCCGCCTAGACCACCATTTGAGATGATGCGCTAGGCGGTCGACCGGCGCCTAGTGCCTAGACGGGGATTAATCGGTGCCTAGGCGGGATTTTTGAAACATTGGGTGTAAATGTTGTCATTCAATTTTCAAAACGTGACATATATTGTCTCTCCCTTGAATTAGTAGTATAAATGTAGTTACATGTTGTTTTCCTTGTTCGAAGACCATGTTTTTTTCCCCTGTTTTTCTTTCTTCGTTTCTTCTCCTTCTACTGACAACAATGTTTTTCTTTCTTCCTATTAGAACTACTTTGTAAAACATGTAATGCCTGATTGTGTAATTCCTGATACCTAATTGTGAAACTTGTAATAATTGATTGTGGATATGAAAAACTACTATCAAAACACAGTGTAAAGTATTTTCTAAATAAAACATGGTAACATTTTCGTAATTAAATTGAATTTACAATTGTACAACTTATAATGCCTAGTTGTGCAACTATCGATACCTAATTATACAGTTCGTACGAAAATACTAGTTATCATTTGATCATGTTCATATAAAGTCTATACACACAAAAGAAAAATATCACAAATAAAAGTCTATCATTCTAAACAAATTTGGATCAACAATGCAGACAATATATGCGAAAATAAGCTACTTTACATGCCGACAATAATATATACAAAAGTGAACTATTTTACATGTTTAAAGAAATAATAATAAAAAATTTGAAGACCAAGATCGGAGAAATTAAGATGAGAAGACATCAAAAACTTTGAATGCTTCCTTACTTTCCATAGAAATGAAAGGTAGTCACCTCAAAACATTGGAATTAAACCTCCACTAGATACAAATTGGCATGGATGCCATGAACTTAACCCAATTCCTAGCCCTAATTATTGCCAAAATAGGTCACCGGACAGCAAGAGGGCCAACCGGCCAACTTGCTTGTTGGTTGTCGGCAAATACTGACGGAGCCACCGCCGCCGCCGCCGATTTTTCTTTTAAACCGGCCAAATTAGCACATAGAAATGTATATGTATCTTAATTTCTTTCCTTTTTCGTTTGTTGGTAAACGAAATGCCAAGTTGTAGATGTGTACTACTCTTGGAGTATTCATGTTAATTAAATTGGATTTCTTTACCATTTGTGGTCGCTAATCGACAAAATAAAAAATATGTGGTTAAACCAAAATAAATTGAATTTTTATCTTTTGGCATAAACATTTGTCTCGCCTATCAGAGAAATTTTTATTTTAAACAAGAAATCATGGTCGTTTAAGGGTTGTTGTGAGTTTTTGAGTTTTGACGGGTGACTAGTATGTAATAGCAACAAAAGATTTTTTTTTTAATTTTTTTAAGTGATTCAAACGTTAATTGGAAAATTTCATGTTTGGTAAGAAACCCTAACAAACCGTTTGGTTTGTAGAGAATAATTAAAAAGGAATTGAATTTAAATTTCTTGAAAAAAAAATAGAAAATTTAGTGTTAATAACTCAAAATTGAATTTATGTTAATTATATAACGTTAATCTAAAAAAGTTTATAAAAATGAGTGCTAGTAACTAGTTTTCAAAACAATAATCAGAAAATGAAAACTAAAGTACACACCGTACAATAAGTGTTGAAAATGTCTTTTTTTTTCTTTTTTTTTTATTATCTAAAATCTTAAATTTTCAATTAGTGAACGGAAATCTATAATTTCCCAATAAAATAATACATAATGATATATGTTAATTTCTTTCTTTTATTTATTTAAATATAAGCAAGAGAGTTAAATTAAAAATCAAACTTTTAATATTTTAATCGAAAATCAAAGACGATCGTCACTTAACCATAAGTTTATTAATTTCTTTCATTTATTTTTTAAAATGTCAAGTAGTATAACTGTAGTCTTGGAGTATTCATTAATGTCAAACCAAACAAAAACACATGTTTTCATATGATGATCATGTATTCATGTCATCATTCATTAATAATCCCTCAAGTCAAAGGTTTTTCTTGAGATTAATTTTTTCCTTTCTTCTAGGTTTAATTAATTATCCTTCCCATTCCCAACCACCATGATAACCAAACAGCAAAGAACTAGAAGCAGGTTAGGTGCACGAAACCAATACGACCCATTCATATATTTGGACTAATATAATGACAATCTATTTCTACAAACCTTAATGTTCACATATTACATAATTAATAAGTGCATTTCTGTTGTTTAACCGCTAAGAGAGACATACCATGATTTGGATTCATTTAGAAACTAAAAAAAATGATAATTTTTTAGAAAATATTTTTATTTTTTTGTATCCAGTTACAAGTCAGAAAAATTTCTCTCTTTTTTTTTTTTCATATCCTAGACTCATGAGTCACGAACCCATTCCTGCCCATAGAAGGTAAATTGAACCAATATAGTTTCGAGACTTAACACTAAACTGTACACTGTTGCACTGCACATAAGGAGGCCAACCCAGATCCAAATATCTCATGTTCGTTGGCAAGAAATGAACCTCCACAGGAACCCAAACCCAAATCGTCAATATTCGTGATAGGAATTAGACCCACGCATTGAAAGCAAGTCCTAAAATAAAACTTTTCATCCACTAGATCAATACCCGTATACACACTGTTGCACACAAGGAGGCCAACCCAAATTCAAATCTCTCATGTTTGTGGCAAGAAATGAACCCCCACAAAAACCCAAACCTAAATCATCAATACTCGTGGTAGGAATTAGACCCACACGTTATCGTTGAAAGCAAGCCCTAAAATAAAACTTTTCATCCACTAGATTAATACCCGGTGTGCATAATATTTTGGTATTGGCACATGTTGAATATTGAGTTATATTGAGAAATACTCAATGAGAGAAAAGAGGTACTTGAAAGAAAGAAAGAGTAAAGGAAGGGGCAAGAACCCCACCTGCAGCAAGCTGTCATTGTGAGACAGACAGCAAACATATCCAGATTAGGTTTTACAATAAATGACTGCTGTCAAGTGCCAATTAATTTTCACACTGACCTGCAGATTCACAAATCTGATGGGTTTTGTATCTTTAAGAATATAATGGGATGAAGAAGTTAAGGAAGAAAAGAAAGAAAGAAAAGTCATGGCAGTAGTAGAAGAAAGACTTTGAGAATTGGACAAAAGACAGAGAAATTAAGGTATGTAGTACTAGGCTGCTTGGCTTAATTGGCTGAGGGAATGCCGTGGCCGTGGGTTTCTGCTTTTGGATTTGACATTTTGGATTCTCTGTTCCATATCTTCTTTCTTTGCCTTTTTCCAAAGACACTGCAAATAATAGGAGTATGCTCAATTACTCGTGATCTCGGGTCAAGTTAGACGTGTAATATTTATTTTTAAGAATAACTTTTTTTAAATCAGAAATGACGTAGAAATGGTTAAAGTCTAGATGAAGAGATCATCACGATATATCTCTTTAAATTAAAATGAACAAAGGGTTTTGTGAGATAAGGCAGATCGCTAAGGAGTTGAAGAAACTACAAAAAAAAAAAAAAAAAGAAAAAAAAAAAAAAAAAGAAAAAAAAAAAAAAAAAGAAAAAAAAAAAAAAAAAGAAAAAAAAAAAAAAAAAGAAAAAAAAAAAAAAAAAGAAAAAAAAAAAAAAAAAGAAAAAAAAAAAAAAAAAGAAAAAAAAAAAAAAAAAGAAAAAAAAAAAAAAAAAGAAAAAAAAAAAAAAAAAGAAAAAAAAAAAAAAAAAGAAAAAAAAAAAAAAAAAGAAAAAAAAAAAAAAAAAGAAAAAAAAAAAAAAAAAGAAAAAAAAAAAAAAAAAGAAAAAAAAAAGCTCAAAGAAACTAAGTAGGGGTCGCCGGGGTCGGATAACGCAAGCAGACATGTTTCTAGTATCTTATAACTTTTGGTTTTTTCCTGAGTCTCCCAGAAGGGAAGGGACCTACATTTGCATGACCCTTGCAGATTTAACCCTATCTACACCCGGAGTCACTCCCCTAGCAGTCCTACCACTACACTGCAGAACGGGAGTTCGTGTGGAACCTTTTATTCCTACGTAATAGTGGCAAAACATAACAAAATATTATGGCCGCCTAACAGAGGGCCCGGAGGGATACTAAACTCAACCAAAACATAACACTTGAATGCCCGACACGCACAACCATATCCTATCCGAGTCAGAGTTTACCCCTTGCACTTCGGACATCCATCCATAGCATCATAAGGAGGACCCCTTTTGAGGTTCTTCTATAAATAAAAAAAAGAAAAAAAAAGTGATAGAGACTAAATAGGATGACAACAGGTAAGATACATGTCGGGCTACTCATTCTCAAAATTGAACTTGAATACATATAGAACTATTATTCAAATATGAATGAATAATACATGTACATCCTATTTAACACCACAAACAAAATATTGAAAATCGACTCAAAATCCGTTTAACACAAACACGATTAAATATCGAGTACAAAGTTTTCATTGCTACTTGAATTCTACTCAAACCTATACCAAGTATATATTGTTTTATCTGTCCTAACTTATTATATCAAAGTTTAGAAATTATGAATATTTATGAGCAATTTATAGCCTAATTGATCCAACAATTGATTTGGGAATGAACTATTGTAATTATATATATAGATTCTCATGTACACGAGTGTTATTATTTCTTATATATACAAGTTACCAACTATTTTGTCTTTTTCCAAATAAATACCAACCCCACAAACAAGAAAATGAGAAATGCCCATTCCAATTTCCAAAAGACCACTGAATATATATCTTGTCTTGGATTTCTTTTTTATCCAAAAATCTTTTCACTACCAAATTCTTACGATGCAATCTAACAAGACATGTCATATTGTCTTGGAAAGAAATAGTAAGGTTATTTAAATAATTAAATTATTAATAAACTTTCGAGTTGAAACCCAAGAGAGGAACATAATTTTGTTTTAGAAGGTTACGAATTTGATTTTTATCAATAACTTCTTGATCGAGCTTGTCGTACTAAATCTTTCTAGTATAATTTACTTGTTCATATAATTTGTGGATTATTGCGCAAAAATATAAATTTATGTTTATCTTAAAGTGGACAAAAATTCAAAATGGTTGGCTGGAAGTCCAATTTTCATATAACTTCTCTCTGTTCATGAAGCTGGTGGATGGCCTCTGACCAGCTCATTTTTTATAATTTTGGAAGTCAAAATTGATCCAAATTTCTGGAAGTTTGAAAGGCTTATCGATTATCAATTCAAAAAAAAAAAAGGAAAAAAAAAAAAGCATCTTCCTCCCTATTTCATCTTCTCAATTCTTCTTTCCTCTCTTTGTTTCTATTTCTGGCCATATAAATTATTATGTTAATGGAAACTTATAAGGTCAAATTCAGCATCTTATTATTGAAACATAACATTAATTAGTTGCTACAAAAAATAAATAAAGTCGTACATTTGTTACTAGGTAAAATCTTTAACATAATAATAAAATAGTTTTAGTTACTGGCTATAACTTATTGTGTATTGATAATCGCTTAATCTTGACATTTTTCAATTAATAATTTACGGTTCACAATTTCACATTTAATAGACGAATGACAGTTTTCTTCCGCTATTTTTTTACTAGATGAAAAATCTCATTGACCATTTATGTTTTAGAAATGGCATGATAGGTTTGTAATGGTGGTTGGAAAGTATCATAAATTTTTCTAAATTTTGGTAGTTCGATATCTAATTTCGTTTGAATGAAACACTATCCATATTAATTTCTTTCTCTAAAATAGTCTAATTCAACATCTTATCTCAGAAATATTAAACTTCGTTTACTTCAATCCAATGCAAGTTGTTTTTTTTTTTTCTTTTTTTCTTTTCTTTTGGGTTGGGGGTAAGTATCCAAGTGGTTGATGTATAGTTTTGAACAAACTAAACTATTGTGGAAGTCAACTTAATAAGAGTAAGAAGGATGCCTATCCATTGGTGGGTAGACATGCATTTCTTTGTTTTCATTTTCATATTGTCCCTAAGTCATACTCACATTCAACTTGTGCCCAAGTTGCCAAGAAAAAAATTTCTTGTATTTTTTCATCTTTTTCATGACTCATATGACTTTTCTTTTCAAGAAAAAAACCTCAAAAAAAAATGATCAATCTTTTGAGCCGAGTACAATTGTATAATTTTGAGTTATATAAAAAACAATGTGGGATAATTTTTATTGTACATGGTAAAAAAAAAAAGAAAAAAAAAGACACCACAATATTAAGAGTGTAATCAAGTCGAGCTCATAAGAACTTTAATTTTTTGAGCTCGAACTCGACTCAATTATGCTTAACAAATATTTCTTTTATATTTGACATAAACTTATAATAGTACAACCAAAATTCTAACAAAAGTCAATAGTATATATCAATTATAACATGTTTATAATGTATGTGTCTATATATATATATATATATATATATATATATATATATATATATAACTTTTTTTGAAATAAAAATTCAATTAGGCTCGCAAATTGTCCGAACCACATATTAAGAGATGTTCAAATTTGACTGAATTACACATTTAATTTGTATGATAAAATTCATTACTCAGATCAGACTCATACAATAATCAAATCGAATTCAAATATTGTTGAATCGATCAACTAACTTAATTAAGTATAATTTGACATACACCTTTAATCGGTATAGCAGAGTTTCTCTATTAAGTTATTATTATAAGCATTTTGACATATATCTAATTGTGGATATAATTAATTAATATGGATAGAGATGGGAGTATGGATAATCACGTTCAAGACAGCAATAATTCTTAGACAAGGGGACCAATAAAACAACTCATGTTTCGATGGCCAATGAGGAACAAAAACCTTAAATGCAATTAATTATATTAGGAACACAATTAAGCTAATACCTAATCTTTTGCTAAGCTAATTGCACACAAAACTACTGTCCAGGATCTGATCTGCATTGTACTAATCAGACAACACCAATGATTCTGAAGCTCTAATGCTCTACATCCCACCACACATTCATATATTCAAACATGATTGTATGCCCGAACAGGTGGTCGATTGGACAGAGCATGATTTTCGTAATAGAAAGTCATAAGTTCGATTTTTTCCAACACCCGACCCTTTTGGCCAAATCCCTTTACTCTATTTCTTCCTTCGTCAGGAATAGCCGGCCGGAAGCTCAGTTCCCTTTATTAGGTTATTAAGGGGAGACAACTCATTTATGGTTCCAGAAAAATACTAGTAAGTAAAAGGAAGGATCAAGAATGCTCTATCTTTCAAAAAAAAATTTATGGGTTCGGCGAGAGCTTAACAACGCTAATTTTCACTATTTCTCGTCTCTGTGTTCGTGAGTTTCCTTGTTTTCATCCCATTATGGTAAGAATTTCGATCGTTGTCTTCTTACTTATTACCTTATGCTCTTTCTTGTCTCTTGTACTCGGCTTGGATTTGAGTCTGATTTTGGTCAAACTAAAATCGGGCGTGTTTGATAAATAGTTGTTAACTGATTGGATTAGTGGGTTTGAGTAATAAATAGCATTAGCTGATTGTAAAAAATTGTTTGGTAAATTAGTTGTTAATTGTTAGTTGTTAGCTGATAGCAGATTACATGCAACAAGGCAAGGATACTAACTCCAACAATATGTTTCTGTTATCTTTCTTCTTTACAGATGTAAGCATAACTTTAATTGGTATTTAATTAGTCTATACTTCTTCCTTTAGGTTAAATAATATAATGGTAGTGATTAATTATAAAGGAAAGTTGCCTCCTGTTTGCCTAAGAAACACTACCGACATGGCGACAAACTTCATGTTGCTTCATTCATTACCTCAGACTAAGCTTCAGATGAAAGCTTGAAAACCTTAAAAAATAAAGATAAAAAATAAAAAAGTGAGATAACCTTTCCAAGATTTTAATACTTCAAGATATATAGACTTTATTTTCATAAAACATTACTAATGATGTTTTTCTTTTTTATTAACAATTGACAATTGTATGGATAGAGTGTTTTGACTCATGTTCTTTACTTAAGCAATTGAAACACTATGTTTGAGCGGCGGTTTAGAGAGTCAAATTCAACATCATGCTATTAAAACGTGATATTGACTTAGCGCGCGTTATATATGTAAGTATAAGAAAATAAAGTTGTTGTTTTGATGTTAGCATAATGGTAAGTGTTTGATCTGATAGTTGGTATCAAAGCTGATGAAAACATGTTGTATAGTTGAGTCTGACAGGTGCTAGATAGATGGGGGAGCCATCAAGCTACACAAGTATAAAGAAAATAACTTTTGGCGTAGTGGTACTCTCGTACCTAAAGGTCTCAAGTTCGATTCTTGCCAACACCATCTAAGGTTGAGCCCGTCACACAGATTCTTTCTAATGTAGTTTAATTTACTTCTCCGGAAATGATGTTAAAATTGACAATTTATCAGTATACCAAAAGTTATAATTAGTAACGGAAGTCTAATATCATTTTTTTATACTTGCATAACAGTTAGGATTTGGTCCTTTAATTTGAGCCTCCACCCAACACTATATATTAAATTTAACAATAATTCGACTTTGAGTTAATCAAGCTAATGCAGTATCAATATACCCCACACATTATATAAATTTCTAAGATATAACAATAGCTCAATCTTGTTAGGGTTCAAGACATGTACGAGATTCATAATCTTGTTACTTTGTTAGGGTTCAAATCATTTACTACATTAATATAATCATGTTAAATCCTAGATAAGTTTATATATAAAGTAACATTAGTTTTATGAATGATTAATTAATAAAGGCTTTAATTTTGATACCAAAATAATGAAGCACCATAAGGGTAGTTATTAGTTATTGAGGATATACTTATTAATCCCAATAACGAGACAAACATGGCATATAATTTAGAATAAAGTAACAAAATAAAAAATGACATTTTTAATAGGAATTCTCATACTACAATAACTCTAATCAATATTTAAAGGAAAAAAAATTACACTTTTGTCTTTGAATTACAAGAAAATGGAAGTTTTTGTTTCTAAATTATACCATCGCCACTTTTCATCCATCAATTGTCTATAAAATAACTTTTCAAGTCTCTCAGTTGTCTATGAAGTAGCATATACATTTAACCCAACTCTAATAAAACTTGGGGATGAAAATAGAGCTGTCGAAACGGGCCGACGAGGCGGGCCGCGCCCAGGCTTTCCATATGACGAGAGCGGGCTAAAAAGCCTGCCAAAATACTGGCCTAAAATAGTTCGCCCTGCCCCGCCATCCCGCCTTAGTATAATCATGAAAACAGAGTATAATTAAGGAACGAAAAATGTTAAATATTTTTTTTTTATAATTTTGAAACAAAAATGTCATTTTTTTTATTTTAAAAAATTTGTATGGACAGTTAAAATATACAAGTATATTTTATTGCAAACCAAAAAAAAAAACATTAAAATAACATTTACATGTAATACATTATTTATTAGTTTGAAACTTGAACCAATAATTGCTGATTTATACAAAATGTTATCCACTTTGTACAAACAACAATATATTTATTGTAGTTCAAGAACAGATGTTGGATGTCTGTTGAACACAAAAGTATGGGTGTGTTTGAATAAGGTAAATAGTAATTAATAATGATGATTAATTTAATTTAAATAATTATTAATTAGCAATAAACTCCAATTAACCCAGTCAGCAAGGTGGGGTTAAACGGCGGGGAGGGCCGTCCACGGTGGTGGAGAGACGACAAAAGTGGGCCCCACCCGCCGCACCACCATTAACCACTTGCTTATCAACCCCACCATTAAGTATATTTTATACTAAAATATTTTATAATTATAATAATTTATTAAATATTTTAATAATTAAAAGTTAGGTTGCATCTCCCTCACCTCACGTTTTATTAATTTCAGCTAATTATATTTCAAAATATAGGTCAACGTTAATTTCTCTCCATGGAACCATGCATGATTGTATTAATTAATTAACCCCTAAATTAAGTCATCAATTTCGTACTTAATCATCTACCCCAACCACACAAATTTTAATCCAAGTTCTATGTACTACAATAAGTATATATTTTGGGTTGGACGGAGGTTTGAAAGTTCAAATTCAGCGTTCTGTCATGGAAATGTGACGTTAACTGCTACGTAAGTATAAGGAAATAAAATTACGCTTTTACTGGAGGCAACTCTCAACCACGTTGGTCGGACAATTAGTTTGGTAATCAAAATGTTTGAAATTCAACTCTCTGTATGAGTTATCTATTGATATTTTTAATTTGATCAAGTCAACTATGGACAACTTAAGCTGGTTTACCTCTTTGTGGTCCTTTGTCGACTAGAATAACAATGATGAGGGCTTCACATAAAGCACACCTTTGAAAGCTTTTGGCGCTGGGAGGCCGGGAATTCCACCCTACCATTGAAACTATGTATATTTTTTAGCGTAGTGGTATGCATTGGCTCCACCACCTCTGAACTATAGGGATCGACTTCACTGTTCGTATTGGATTTAATCGCTTATTCCCCTCTTTCTAAAGTATATACGTGAAATTGAGAGTTCAAGCTTGTGTGTATCGCTGTATCAACAACCTACCACTACATTTCAATCGAGAAAGTCGGACGAGACATTTGATTAGAAGGATGGAATTAGGGAGAAAATAATTGTAATTTCATAGGAAAATAATAAGGTGATAATAAAGTAGGAATTTAAATTCTATTATCGACTGAAATATAATTATTGAGACTTGAAATGGAAGAAATGATTTAGGGCAAATTAAACATGTTTCGGAAAATCAGATGATATGTATAAACTTAACTTACCCATCAACACCTACGGCTACCTATGCATTTTCTAATTTAAGCCTATTGCATCACTATCTATAATATAAAAATTCAAAAACTATTTTACTTTTATCAATTTTCTAAAAATATTGTTAGATAAGGGCATACAATTAACAATTATTTTTCAACGTTGCAATGATTTATTTTATTATATATATAGAGAATTATTGCATTTTAAAAAGTTAACTTTTTGCAAATTGTAAGTACAAGATCGAATGGGTTTCAACTTTCAACCCTAATAATAATATTGTTATCATAGTTAGTTTATCAGTTAATTTTAATGTATTTGGTTATTATTAATTGTTTCACTTAGTTAAACCGTCAATATGAATGTTTGATTAATTAACTTTTTGTAACAGCTTATTGTTCAAAGTAACTTTTTCAATCAATTTTTTGATAGTCATTTTGCATGTAATCAATTATCAGCTAATTAACAGTTAATTTACAAAATACTTTTCTATAATCAACTAACAAAATCAGCTAACAACTATTTACGAAACACACCTATATGTATTCTCTATAAAAATTATCTAATCAAGAGTATCTCAACTTTTTTTTTCTTCATATTAAATTCAAAATCACATTCTAGAAAATGAGACTAATCTCATTGAATGTTGAACGACTTCAGTCGGGATTACTCTTTCAGAGGTGTTGTTGCATACAACATACCATCGCTCTTTTTTCATTTATAGTTATAGATACATTACATTATCATAGAAGCAACCGCACATCGTGAGATAAGACTAATATAATCAACTCTCAATCAGCTCTTATTCACGATAACTCTTCAATTTTAAAATAGTGTTGTTGCCGCATACCACCGCTTTTTCTGTTTATAGTAATAGATACATACATACATGCATTACCTTATCGTGTAAGAGTAATCGCATGCCCCTTATGAGATGAAACTAATTTAGTCAAATCTCAACCGGCACCTATTCAGGTTAAATATAAAAGGGATTAATTTGCCATATTTTTTTCTATTCTATTATGCCTATATTAATCAAAGGTTTTTTAAGGTGAGAGAAATGACTGCATTTGGTGTCTTTGTCTCCTTCACTCTCTCTCTCTTCCTCCTCTCTCTCTCTCTTTCTTCTTCTTCCTTTCTTCCTTCCCTTTCTCTGCACTCAAATCCCCAGCCACACAAGTAATCTTAGGGTTCTAAGCTCCTTTTTCCAATAAATATTTCCATTTTCTCCCCCCACTAGTCTAAACAAATATATAAAATCTTTTTAAAAGAATTTTTTTTGGTTGGGTTTTTAATTTCTTGATGTTGTTGGCATGGCGGGTTTAGATTTAAGCGCTGCGTCTTATGTTCATCACCAGCTTCACCACCCAGACTTCAACCTGCCGGAAAGTAAAGATGACGGCGACTGCGGCGGCGGCGGCGGAGGAGGAGGGGGAGATATTGTGGCGCGGCGGCCGAGGGGGAGGCCGGCGGGGTCGAAGAATAAGCCGAAGCCGCCGGTGATAATCACGCGCGAGAGCGCGAATACGCTTCGAGCGCACATCTTGGAGGTGGCGAGTGGGTGCGACGTGTTCGAGTGCGTGGCGGCGTATGCGCGGCGGCGGCAGCGCGGGATCTGCGTGCTTAGCGGCAGCGGGACGGTGACGAACGTGACGATCCGGCAGCCCACGGCGGCGGGGTCGGTGGTAACTTTGCATGGAAGGTTTGAGATTCTGTCGCTCTCAGGCTCGTTTTTGCCGCCGCCGGCCCCGCCCGGGGCCACCAGCCTGACTATTTTCCTCGCCGGCGGGCAAGGACAGGTGGGGTTGAGATTATTTTGTATTATTCTAAATTAAAGCAATTAGTTGTAATTCTATTTCTCTTCAGTAAAATTAAACACCCTTCATTCCCTCTCACACAGGTGGTGGGCGGGAGCGTGGTGGGCGAGCTCACGGCGGCCGGCCCGGTCATCGTTATCGGTGCCTCCTTCACCAATGTTGCCTACGAAAGACTGCCGTTAGAGGAGGACGAAACCCCTAGTGCCGACGACGGCGCCGCCGCCGCCGGCGGCGGCGGCGGAGGTGCCGTCTATAACAACCCATTTCCGGACCCGTCCACCGGCCTTCCCTTCTTCAATCTCCCTATGCCTAACATGCCACCCTTCGGAGTGTAACGAACAAATAACCGTTGACCGTTACCCTCCATAACGGCGAAGATCAGAACCTCCGGCGAGAAATAGGAATCTCACTATCTCAGCTACAATATTCATATCTTCAGGTCAGAAAGTTCATCAGTACGTGCACAATATTTATCATCTTCCCTCTCTCTCTTTTTTCATTCTTTTGGGTTTTTTGTAACTGTTTTGTGTTTGGGTTTTGTAACTGTTTCAACTTCTGGAAATAGTGGTAGCTGCAGTGTTCTTTATGGGACTTTCTCTTTAAGGAAATGGTTTGAACATTATTGAACTCCAAATGGAAATGCTACTGTACATTATTCAATTTCCACTTCTTGCATTTTTATTTTTATTTTTATTAATTTATACTCCGTAATATTTTGTAATTCAAGAAATTAAAGTATTAAACTATAAAATGTAACCAAAGAGGGTAGGTTAATACCTTGCATTCTTCAAGTATAAGATACAATATTGAATGGTCGGAAAATTAAAGTAGTCGAAAATTTGAAGATTTCCAGCCGTGCTAAATGTTTTCTGGTGTATTTTTGCACCCAAGTATAAGATGTAACATTTTGTGACATTGTAGAAGTTTTCGGGTGCATTTTTGTGTCAAGAATAAGATACAATATTGTGTGCCACAATAGAAGTTTTCGCCTTTTTGGTGTCTTATATTGAAGGGTTTTTGAAGAAAAGGGATGTTGTTGGATGAAGCTAAGGGGTGTGGATTGGAATGTAGTGTTGGGGTTTAAGGAAAAATGTTTTAATTTAATTTGTTGAATTGGTTTAAGGATATATAGATAGGTGGTGAGATTTGTTTTGTTGAAGTGATTGTTTTGGGAAATTGATCCCTCCATTTCTGGACCTTTTAATTTGCTGAAAACAATGCTTCTTTCCCTCAGCTAACACTGCAGAAAAAATGGTTGTGTTCTTAGTTTTATCAGTATATATATATATATATATATATATATATATCCACTCCTCCTCTCACCCCTATTCTCATTGTATCTCATCAAGATACACTATATTAATTGAGGGCTAACCCTCACCGAGTTAATTAGATTGTTAACCTGATAATAATAAGATTTCGGAACTAATCTATGACCTTTTCTACTTGAGTTGACTGATCAGCTATAGACAACCTAAGTTGGTTTACATCTTTGTGGTTCAAAACTTTATGATACAATATTAATCACCATCGATGCAGCTCATACCTGCAGATAATATTTAATCTTATATACTAGGAAAATTTTACAATACTAATGACGACGATACATTAGATCATATCCGATATCATATATGCTTCAAAAAAATAGTTGTGTTCTTAATTTGCAATCCCAATCTTTCCCACTACCACGCCCACCTCCTTCCACTCTATTTCAGCAAGATATCTTATACAACGTTGGTCGATCAACATCAATACTGATCATATTAGATACAATATGCATGTCTCTAGATGTGGCCTGGTTTTGATTAGATAGGATTAGTAGTTACCAACTTTGTATACTATATATATATATATATATATATATACATGCAATGGAGTAAATATTTAGTAATTTTACCATTCTTTGAATTGGTGACCTACCCACAATTTGTAAGATGGAATGTGGCATAAAGGACACTCAATTCATGACACTCTTGATATACTACTATATAAGTACAGTACCTAGTACACTATTGTATCTAGGATGGAGATACTGCAGCTATTTATATATCCAGTATTTAACTATTTATCCAGATTTATTAAATACTTATTAGATAATTTGTTATGCCTATCTTCCAACATGGGTTACTTAATTCCCCCCTATTTTATGCATTAAAATCAGTAAAATATATTGCATAAAAAGCATCAGATTATCTGTACTGTTAACTTTTCTTGATGAGAAAACAAACATTTATTGCCCCAAAAGGGGCCGAATTGGCCTAGTAGAGTATAATTATCGTATTTCATTCATTAGTTTGATTCTTGTTAATATTTTCTCTGTCGATCAAGCTGTCACAGAGAACCTTTCTAGTATACTTTATCTCTATTGTGTGGTTTGCGAGATATTACATAGTGGGGTTTACTTAGTACAAACCCTCGAGTAATGGTTATGGGTTTCGATCTCTCTTCACCCAAAATAAACAAAGCTATATTGCCTCGAAAAGGGTAGTCAAGTAGGTGAAATAAGATTCTCGTACTTGAACATCAGGAGATCAATTCTTGCCAACACCCGTTCAGTCGACCAAGCTAACGAAGCCACACATACAGGGTCTTCCTAATGCGATTTACATTTGTTGTGTAGCTATTACATAATGAAATTTACTCATCATCTCATCCCTTGGATAGTGACTTTAGGTTTCAGGTTTCACCCAAAAATAAAAAAAAAATCAAAGCTGCAATTCTGCTAATTAATTAAGCTGTACAGTGTGCTTTAAGTTCTGTAATCTCTTTATATATTCTCCACTTTAAGTAAGATTATGCTTGTGTAGATATGGATGAAAAAGAAAATGGCTATATCTGTGTGTGCAGTGTGTGTGTGTGTATATATATAGATGAGATCCTTAGTGCAATCTGATGAAACAAATTCTCATGACCTGCGATTCCGGCCTCAAAGCATAATAATGTTCGATAATCCCACTCAACATTATATATAAAAATTAATTTTTATATACCATTTCTGGTTGACATTCAATTAATTTGAGACGTGGATATATATTTTTTAACATGGTATCAGAATGTAAAGGTAAAAGCTTGTGAGGTCGCACCCGTGTAAGTATATGATCAATCTTGTCATCTTTCTAAAATGAAATGCTTAGATTGAAGAATACTTGTTGATTTTAAAATGGTAATGTTAGGGTTTCACAATAATGTGTTTTTCTTTTAAGTTGCTACCATATATCTTTATAACCTAATTAACGATATTATTATATGTGTAGCATAGATCGCTCGTTTGATTGCTGGGGAGTCAAGTTTAATTTCAAATTGATTTGTTGGGAGGGCCAAGTTTAATTTCAAATTGATTTGTCGGGAGTGATTTCATAGTCCTCCCTCGTTCATTTGTAATACTTTGTACTTCGATGTATATTAATGTGGTTAAACGTGTCAATTGTACACCTAAAATGAGATGGTTAAACGTGTCAATCGTATATGACATTACGCGTCTGTTCTAATGAATATATATAAATTTAAAATTAATGTTTAGGTGTATTTTGTTACTAAATCTAGGCATCATTTTCTTATAAAACAGACTTATAGCCAATGTTTTATGATTTTTTTTTTTAGCAGTAAACATATATAAACAATTAAACACGCCCAAAAGCAGTGGCTAAGTAGATAAAGTATAATTTTCGTACTTAAGACTCAATGCATACCAGGGACGGAGCTACGTTATGGGGTAGGCGGGCCTGGCCTCCCCACCCCACCCTCAAAAATTTTAATAAATATGTATGTATATATTAATATAGTAGGGATAAAATACACTTTTGGCCCCTCCAATTTTTATTTTTTTTTAAAAAATCTATTATGTTATATTAAATGAGCTCAAAATATATATTAAAATTTAAATTCATTAAGGGTCCGTTTGGAAAGTAGGAAAATGACCTCTAGAAAATGAATCATTTTCCAAAAAATTTTTTCTTTTTCAATGTTTGGTTGCGTTCTGAAAAACAGTCTTGGTGTGTTTGGTTCATTTTCTGGAAAATAAGTAGAATTGTATAATTAAACATTTTAATTATTTTATTTAGAATATAAAAATATAATAATATTAAATATAATTTTATTTATTAAAAATCACTAGTTTCTGACGGAAACCATGTTTTGGTTGTTGGCGGAAGTCATTTTTCACAAACGGACCCTAAATAGAAAGAAATAAATCAAATAATTAAAATTACCTTTTTTCTTTATTATCTTATTTCTTTTGTCAATATTTTAGTAATGGAAGTATCAAGTATCCATTTTAATTTAATAGGTGCACAAAATGGATGACATGAATGGGTACTTCAGACACACTTGAATTGCAAGTTTTTGAAGAATCCCCGAAGATATTACCCCATTGTTAGCAACAGATATTAGCGTTAAGTGGTCTAGAGTCGTGTAGTTTCTTATATGTCTCTTTATTAACTTGTAATAAAATCAATCAAATCATGAGTAATCAAAAACAATAAATGTTATAGAGAGTAAACAATATCATGTCAAAAATTCAATATAAAGTAATGATTTAAAAAATAAAAAATACAACAACCACTACCAAAAATGTAGTCTTAACTCCTAAGTGAATATTAGTCATAATTTTTTTTTATGATCATATAAACCCGTAACTAATACCTAAAGATATATAGTCTTGAGTGAATATTAGTCATAATTTTTTTTTTTATGTTCAGATCAACCTGTGACTACTATCTAAAGATGTACACCAGATAAGCAGGTAAACACGCTTTTCGGGTAGTAATTTCTTTTATATATAAATATATATATATATATATATATATATATATATATATATATATATATATATATATATATATATATATAATATAATATAATATCCCTATCATAAATACTCACTCCAATTATCTGGTAAAAAATGGGTATTTTTTTATAATAAAAAAAAACCCTTTAATATACATCATTAATCTCAAAAATTAGAAGGCCTAAATCTATCCACAGACTCATATAAAAGTATGGACTTATTTGAATATAACTATATATATATATATATATATATGCGCGCACGAAAATTGCACGCGCACACGCAAATTGCACGCACATATTTTTCGAATTTTTTCTTCATAATCTATAGTTTAGCAGGTTAAGCCCAGAAGTGTAGACATGAGATTGGGCCACAAGAAATCATTACATAAATTCTACAACACTATTGCAGGCTAGAGAATAAAAATCAAGTTTAGCAGTCATTAAATTACAGTACTAAACCACATCTCATCTAAGCTACAAATCCATGTTTCAAACTGCAGAAATGCAGAAAGAAGCAATTAAACTAAGGACTAAAAAAGGGGATGAACCGGGAAGGGGATGGGCGAGGGGCGAGGGGCGAGGGGAGCTGTGCAATTGATCAAGGGAGCATTTTCGACGAGGCGTTAGGCCACCCCCCCATGTTGCCATACATTGAAATTGGCTGCACGGCTTGGCCCGCGTTGTTGTATGCCAAGGGTCCATGGTGCGGGTGGGGGAGCGGGGTGCTCCTGCTGTTGTTTTCCTCCTCGGACTCGCCCGAGGGGCCTTCCGAGAGAGGGCTGCTCGCCCCTAGCCCTGCAGCAGTCGGGCCGCCAAAGTTCAGCATGCTCGATTGGGGTTGCGGGATTGGTGTTGGCATCGGGGATTGCCTCGGCTTTGGCCTTCTGCCATCTGCAATGAAGCTCCCCACAACCACCTGTAAAACAGTTGTTCAACACGGTTTTTAGGCCTTTTTTTTACCATTGGGCAGTAAATGCAGGAAAAACATACAGAGGGGAAGATAATTGTTCAAAACAGGCCTTTTACCATTGAACCGGTCAAATTATTGTGTGGACTATAATAAAAAGTACATTTTTAATATACTAAATGTACATTATTTGTGTACTGGATGTACATTATACAATATAATGTACATTCAGTACACAAATAATGTATATCCCCTGAATACAATGTACATTATTTTTATATTGAATGTACATTATTTGTATACTGAATGTACATTATTTGATACTATGGTCCACACAATTGTATGGACCAATAATGATTGATTGAGCAGTAAATGCAGGAACAGAGGGGAAGATAATTGTTTAACACAGCCTTTTAGGCCTTTTTACCATTAGGCAGTAAATGAAGGGAAAATATGCAGATAGGGGAAGATAAATTGTTCAACACGCCTTTTAGGTTTTTACCATTGAGCGGTAAATGCAGGTAAATATGAAGAGAGGGAGAGGAGCGCAAGACGGTACCTGAACTGGTGTAGCTGCGGTGAGCATTCCAGAAACTCCACCGCCCACGACTTTACCATCCGCCCCAGCCAGCGACACGCTCAGCCCGCCTGATCTAATGCGGTTGCCATTGCTTTCAGATAGCAAGAACGAACCCGATAAAGAGATGATCTCATACCGGCCCTGCATTTAAAGAATTTAACTCGGTTTAGAGGTACGGGTAGGCATATAGGGGTTTAGATTTAGTTGAAACGCCAAGCTAACCGCAAACCAATTCGTAAGTACTGTGGACTCAAGTAAAGGAAACCATCGCATTTTTTCCCGAGTAATCAATATTGCCACCAAAATAATGTACTTTAGAATGGCATATTAAGTACTTTCGGGATGCATTGATGTGATCGAGTTCCGTGTGGAACGGGGTTTATAGGCAATCTTGTACAAGAATCATTTTTGGCACGGGATTTATCCTCCCGGATGAAATCCCGCTATGTGATTACCTTTCTTGGCCAATTTTTTGAAAAACACACATTAAGCATGGCCTAGAATAGCATATTAAATGCATTAAAGGAAGCATCTAGCCGATGGCTCGAACTAAAAACTATATATAGAACGGGAAATTAAGCAGAATCTAGTATCGAATCGAGTAACATTGATCATGTCTAAAAGATCAGAGCATATGATATTGCGACAAGTGAACGAACCTCTAAAGTCAGAGTGCCACCGCAGGTTGCTGGTTGGCGAAGGGTAACGTTGGAAATAGAGCCATTTGCAGATAGAATGCAAACGGTTCTTGGTCCTTGCTGGGAAAACGCCATTATCTTTTGAGCTATATCCTGCAACAAAACAAGACAAAACAAAAACGTATTACCTTAAATCAACATAGGAATATACGATACCCTTCACATTGATAGACACACCACAAACCAACAAAACCGGGACCCAAACCGATCAAAGAATAACCTAAACGTGACCTTTTACCAACTAAATCAATTAGCATATATAGCTTACTTCTAGCAGATAACCCTCATAACCGAAACTTTTTATCAGCGTTAAAGGTCCGAAAAAAGAGCCCGGTTAGAAGGCTTCTCAGACTTCCAAACAAAAACGATTTTAGATGTTAGCAAAACAAAATCCCCAATTTCGCGCCCTAACGTTTTTGTCCTAGCATGTCTTCTTAAAAGATGTTCGGTTAATTACTAGACTCGTAACATTCTGTATAATTTCATTACCATTTTTAGCTCAACAAAGAATAAAGTCACCGTGTTTTCAAAAAAAAGAATAAAGTCACCATCTTCATCAATGCATATCACACAGCAGCATTTACATAAGAGAATATCACTTCCCATGGTAAAAACTAATTCAAATATAGCATTTACATAAATGCATCTCACTTCCCATGGTAAAAACTCAAATATAGCATTTACATAAGCGCAGATCACTTCCTATGGTAAAAACTCATTCAAATAAACTCTTAACACATCAAAGAAATGATCTTTTTACCTTACCTGTAAGTAAAAAAGTGAGCTTTTGCTTCCTTGTAGGTAAAAATGGCAGCTTTAGTTTAAAAGAGCAAAATTCTATACAATGCCCACAAAGGCGAAATCCCTAGCCCCAACCCAGAGAAACTCCCACACTGGAGTCACCTGGCCCAGCCTATTAGGCAGGAGGACCACAAATAGCCACCCCACAAGAGGGTGAAACTCCCACATTGGAGCCAACTAGACTCGATCATGTGCCCCCGTTCACCACTCAGGAACTAACTGAGCTCGAGAACCAACTAAGCTACCCATGCGGGTAGCAGAATTCTATACAATGCCTCCCTCGCCCCAAAAGCCCCCACACCCCAACCCAATAGGATTCTGAAGGGGTAAATCACGGTGACTCACCCTGGCCTGGCCCCAGAAACTCCCACACTGAAGTCACCAGACCCGGCCCATTAGGCAGGATAGGACCACAAATAGCCACCCCACAAGAGGGGTGAAACTCCCACATTGGAGCCAACTAGACTCAATCTTGTCCCCCCGGGCACCACTCAAGAACTAACTGATCTCAGGAACCAACTAAGCTACCCATTAGGCAGAAGGACCACAAGGAGCCACCCCAAAAGAGGGTGAAACCCCCACATTGGAGCCAACTAGACTCAATCCTATGCCCCAGTCCACAACTCAAGAACTAACCGAGCTCGGGAACCAACTAAGCTACCCATTAGGCACTCGGACCACAAATACCCACCCCACAAGACGGCAAACCCCCCACATTGGAGCCAACTAGACTCGACCCTATACCCCCATTCACCACTCAAGAACTAACCAAGCTGGGGAACCAACTAAGCTACCCATACAGGTACCAGAATTCTATACTATGACTGATCAAAATCATAAGATAAAAAAGCTAAGGTTACCTCTCCAGAGTGCACTGTGATTACATGCGGCGTAAAACCAACCCCTGCAGAGCCTACAATTCAAAACCAACCAAAACATTTAAATACATATAATAATAATTAAAATAATAATAATACATAAAGGTGATGAATTTAGGATAATCTTGAATAGAAATATGGAAAAGACAAATAAAGCACAGAAATTTAAGGGAAAAAGATGACGGATATACCAAGAGCATCAAGCTGTTTCTTTACAGAGCCCGGAGGCCTTCCTCGGGCCTTCTTAGCCACGGCGTCCAACGGAGGAGCCACGGCGGCGACAATGGCGGCGGGAGCAACGCCGGAGTCGGAAACCGGGGTGACAGGAGACGGAGAGAGCCCCAACGCAATGTTCCCGTCCGGCGAGTACTTCCTGGGCCGCCCTCTCCTCTTCTTCGCCGGCGCCGCCTCAATGCCGAACCCCCCGGAAGCCCTAGGCGACGCCGCCGACCCGCCGGAGCAATCCGGCGGGCCCACCACGGCCCCACCCGGCCCCGCCATGGAATTAAACGGAAACACCCTGCCCTGCTGCTGCTGCTGAATCATCACGCCGCCGCCATGGCCGCCCACGCCGCCGTTATTCCCCGCCATGGCGTAGTTCTGCGGCGGCGGAGGCGCGGACATCATCATGGCCCGCGCCGCCCCCTCGCCGCCCCGGAATTGCGCCTGCGGGTGGTGAGGCAAGTGGCAGTTCAGCGAGGAATCTTGAGAATCCATTAGAGAGCAAAAGCTTAAGCTTTATTTTTTCAGAGATGAAAGGTATGTGAAAGTGAAAAGCTTTTCTACTAAGAATAGAAGCAATGCTGCTGCTATGTAAGAGACTGGGGATGTCTGTCTGTCTTGTTGAAAGCTTTTAAACCCACTGATGACAGTAATAAGAGAGAGAAAGGGAGAGAGAGAGAGAGAATGAGACACTGAAATGAGTTATTACAGTGGGAAAGAAAGAAAGAAAAGCAGAGGGCCGAAAGATGATGAAATGAGACTGAGAAAACTGGGGCTTTGATGTGCTGAGATTAGGTGCACGCTACGCCTTTTGAACCTACCAATCAAAATTTGTAATTTGAAATTTTTTAAGAAATTAAAAAATTTAGTTACATGATTTAATAGATTTTTTTCCCATTTTTATTATTTTTTCTAAAAATAGTTTGATGTATTATTGAGTTTTTTTAATTAAGTAATTGAATTGATTCTAAAAATGGCGGATTGTTTATGGGTATTTACCAAATTTTATCATCCATTTTTTAATTTAACTATAAATGGTTCATTGATATTGATTATGTTCTAAATTTGGTTTTTAGGTTAAATATTAGTAAGCATTAAATTTAAGGATAATACTGTAAAAATTATTTGTCCAAATTTGATGTGATTATTTTTTTTTTTAAGAAAAAATATTATCGGATGACTAAATCTGGAACAAAATTAATAGTCAATGGACCATTTACGGTCAAATTGGATGTTTAAGATAAAAATTGGTAAAACTCATTAGTCAATGACCATTTATTGACAAATTGAAAACCGAAGATAAAATTCGGTAAAGGTCAATAGTCAAACGGCGGTTTATGGAATTAATTCTAATTAATTTTAATTTCAATGATTAAATTATCAGATTATCTAAATTAAGTATATATTACGTATAAAATATAAAATTGTTTGGAGTGAATTATTTTTCATACAAAAATATTACGCACCTAATAAATAACGTAACGGAACGTATTAATTGAGATAGCGTAGATATTTGGTAGATACGCGTATCGGTGGGCCAACGTAAATAATGACGAAGATAAACACAGCGGTACTGGTATAGCTAAATATGTAGGTAGTAGTTGTAACGCACACGTTATTATGAATAAATATGTCGTGGACGTAATTAAAAAGGTAAGTCATACGTAGCGTAAATAGGTTATACGTGGCGAGAAAGTTTGTTAGAAATAATGACAAGTTTAAAAGTCATATGTTTAGCATCTCATACAATACGTGGTGTAAAAATTCGATAATAATAATGACAAGTTTAAAATCCATATGATTAGAATCTTATTCAATATGTGCTGTGAACGTGCTTCTCCTGGGCACTAAGCACAGAACCCGCACTGGCCCTTCTACTTAATAAGCCGTTGAGTCACTATAATTTATCCCTGTATTATTTCATAGCAAGAGAATTTCTTATGTTGTGGACAAGTTTAAAATCAATTCGATTAGCATTTAGTATTCAATACATTTGTGTTCATTCATGTTCCGTGCATTTGACTTAAATAAATAAATAAATATAAATATATATATATATTTATACACCCAAAATTTGGTTTTTTTTTTTCAAGTTTTTACACCCTAAAATAAATTGTAATAATATGAATTTTATAAAATATCATAACAAAACTCAATATTACATTTCAAATATCATCATTTTATAATATATAAATATATCAGCTAAAGACACAATGAAGTTTCAATCCAAGTTAAACTAGCTTTACAAGATTAACAATGGCAGCATTGTCTAACCCCAAAACAAAGCACAATGAAGAAGTTGCACCTTGGTGGCTTTGTATGGTTTTTAAAAAATATTTGTGTCAGCTGCAATAACATCTCGTCGTCCCTAAACCGCGTTTCAACTCTCCTAGCACCTAATCTCGTAAGAACCAGCTTTAGTAATATAACGCACCCACTCGACTGTGTTATAGCCGCTCTTCTCCCACACCTACAGAGGAAACGAACGCATTATCCAGAAAGGAAGGGCAAATGTTACACTAAGAAGGAATTTGATAGGTTTGCCAACTATATATACCTTGAGGAAACGAACACGTAATCCAGATGCTGTAAACATGGGAACCTGCAAAGAACGGAGTTTTAGTTGTTGATTTTACAAGAAAGGGTTCATAGTTTTGTGCTGTGCTTAGAATTTGAGTTCATAGCAAGTAACGATTAAGGATAGTTCTGAGATGTATGGATATTAATCTACTACAGTCACATTCGTGCACCTGAAATTCCATCTGAATCGGAGGTCGAGTCCAGGATTTCTTCTCTGCAATCGTTGAAATCAACTCCACCTCTGCACTTAATGTTGGTTCAGTCTGTCCAGGAAATTTTCGTATCCTGCACCAGAAGGCACATTTATAAGTCAGTAACAACGAAAATCCCAAGTAATATTGTGGAAAGTGGAATACTGCGGCATTCCTCTTCAAAGGTATAAAATCAAACCACAACTGAACCATAATAGCAAAGAATCCTACCAAACTATGCTGAATCATTACATCTACTTATTAAGGTATGCTATTTTAGAAACAAAAATATAGACTTTGGATCATGAATTAGATTTGAATTCCTGAAGGGGGTATAATAGCAAACCACAACTGAACCATAATAGCAAAGAATCCTACCAAACTATGCTGAATCATTACATCTACTTATTAAAGTATGTTATTTTAGAAACAAAAATATAGACTTTGGATCATGAATTAGATTTGAATTCCAGAAGGGGGTACCCCCCAGATATGAGATATCTTCCTTTTTTGGCATTTTAACATTGTTTTTTCCGTTTAAGCTACTGGCATAAGCAAAAGGAAAGCAAGAAAAACTATATTACTGTTTATGAAGTCAGACACGCCTCACTGCGAATTATGAAACTACACTTGGCTTTTTTGCACACTCACACCAGGTAGTAATATTGAGGTTATAATTGGGGGCAAACCCAACCAAGTTGGTCGAGCTGTTGGCTTGGTAACCATAAGGTTCCAAGTTCGACTTCAAATGGGAGCAGCCTATTTGGCTTCTTGGTTTGAGCCGATTAGTTATGGGCAACTTAGTCTGTTTACCTCTTTGTTATCCTTGGCCGGTTAGGGTCACAAGGGTAGTGGCTGCGAGTTTCCCTCGTCACCCCCAAAAAAAATAAAATATTGAGGTTATAATTGATACAGGAGAGGTAATTGACAGATGTGGAAGTGTCATTAGAAGTTGTTAGTTTGTTACTGGGGCCAGATACAACATGAAACAACCCTTAACCCATGTTGGGTGTGTCAACAACACTACTGATATGCAACAAATCAAGTTTAGAACCATCAGAGATATCTCAACCTGGTAGAGACATGTAAAGTCCAGCTTTCTAAAAACAGGTTCTAATCAAGGATGTCCAATAATGGTGTTAAAAAAGAGAAGACACATTGATAACAATAAAGATACTCACTTCCAGACCAAACAGTCAATGGAGGGATTGTACTTTGCTTTTCCTGATGTCACCTGGAAATTTGTTTTTGCTGTTTGCTTTGGTACTGGAATTTTAATGACAACACCAAGTGCAAACATCTTCGCACCAAAAACACTCTTAACCTGATAACATATTTATTTATGTAGGAGAGAGAGAGAGTAGAAAACATTAAACATTATATCAAATGTCAAATGATATGTGCTGCCACATTCCAAGAAAATGATGACAAAGTGACAAACCTTCACATTAACTTCCATGCGTGTGCGACCCAACTCCTTGATAGTTGGTAATACACGGAATGGAAGATTCACACCTTCAGTAATTCGATACCTGTAAAGAAAGAAATCAGAACACTAGTGCTTTAAGAAATCACAATGAAACAAATTTAGAATTGAGAGCTTCTATCTGAGTTTGCCAAGAGCACAAGCCACATGACAATGGAACCACCACTAAATCTAATCTCATATTATTTGATTATTTGATAAGTTAGAACTTTGTGAAAACTACCACAATTTATTTCTAAAAGCAGCTAAAACTCATATTCAATCCAATTCAACACCAAAGTGACTAAAAATGACAATTTTGCAAAGATCTGCATTGTACTGTTCTAAAAATGAGTACCAATTTAGCCCACTTGCTTGATCCCAATTTCCACAACCCCCACACCCACACTGGCAGACAGGGTAGTTTATTACTCCTAAGGATAACAGAGAACATATATTCAAATAATTGCAACTTACTTCATCAGTTCAAATTCACCATCAGGAGGAACAAAGCTTACAGTCTTCTCTGAATTAAATCGTGTCAAGTTTACACATTGGTGGAAAGTAACATCATCAAGCTCAATAGTTTTTCCACTGCATGAGGCAAATCAGGCAATATTGTTTATTAGCAAGAAAATATGATAACCAATTAAGCAGAGGCCAAAGGCCTAAAAGATGATAATAGTGGAGAATTTGAGAGACTTGGCACAAGAACTGAGGAGCAAAATGAAAAATTATTTAATTTATTAAAAAAAAAAAAAGGTGAGCCTGTATAAATTACCTCTTACTAGGGCGGGCCTTGAGCTGTGACTCTTTTTCAAGGCCAATTTTATCATTCAAGCCCAACTTCAGATCAGGCATCCCAGAAAGGAAGCATTTCATGAGAATTTTTCCAGTAACATCACAACGCAAAACACTACCTACAAATTAAAACCTTTTGTCAAAACCAGAAACAAAAAGCACCGAGTCACTGAGCTAGAGGAGTAAGGAGTTACGGAGTAATTTTTTATTTACCCTTAGAAGACATGAGAAGATTGACACTTTCCACAATATCCAGAAACACCTGCCAACAGTAACCATGATACTTGAATTATTTCTTGTCCTGGGGGGTAAAGCAATTAAATGAAGTTCAAAAAAGAAAATGTAAAGTCCACCTCGTTCTTCTTGTATACAAGACCCTCCCTTCTCCAGCCAACAGCACCAGTGACTTGTAATGTAGCATTAGGGACAGGTCTATCCACAGCCTGTTAGGTTTGTTTGTTAAAAAATTTTCACAATAGTACAGCATCCCAAAAATATTCAATTTTTCATTGGCAAACTAACAAACTATCAGTGTCATTTCATCTATCAAATAATTGCATTCATATAACTAAAAGAAAAGTGTAAATAAAATAACAAACCTTAGATGAAAATGGGGACCGCACACCTTCCTGTGTAATGTAGAGCTTCAAAATTTCAGGCGAAAGGTTCTGGGGGTAACCAAAGTCCATTATTTCTGCAAATAATAGTACCAATTTCAGGAAAATATTTAATCAGTCTTTCCTAAAGTGAAGTTGCTTATGAGGAAAATCATCTATTTTCTATTTAGACATATTCATCTTTCCAGTTCACAAGTATGGTCACGTGAGATTATTCCAATGGTAACAAAATCCTTGAGGCTTGATTTGAATCAATTCATTACCTATTAGATCATAATAGCATGGCAGATTGCCAAGTACTAGATGCAGTAAATACGAGAGCAGTAATGAAGTCACTAGTTAAAGCACAAAAAGGCCATATATGAGTATATGACCATAATTGCTAAACAAAACCTTTATATGTTTCACTCAGATGAAAATGTCCAAATATATATGAGATTCCAAATGGCATACCATCCAATAGTTCATAGATTAAAACAAAATTATTGCGAATAGCGTCTTCATCAAAAGCTCCGCCAAAATATGATTTGAACAGGGAAACTGCCTGCACAAAAGTTAGATAGAACACAAGTCAAACACTCAAATATGATGTTGATGAATACAACTTCCCTCTATTTACATTTATCATAAAAACCTCATGACCATTAACCATGATTAGACTCCGACAAGCATAAGTTTGCACTACCTCAACCTAGGAAAACCAGAATAATACATGCAGGCATCCTGTTCAGGATTTATAACATAGTGCATAGTTCAATTTAATTAGAAACTCTATCACATGATGTTTATAGAGCAAAAAAAATTAAAAATAAAAAAATTAAAAATAAAAATAAAAAAATCTAGTATGAATTGGTGCACACTTTTCACACCATTTTATCAGAGATACAACATTACATTATTAGTGTCAAAATGTTAGGGTTTCAAAGTTCTCTAAATAGCATATCCATGCAAGCTGGCATAGTTGATAGCCAATGTAATCCTCCTCTGAGTGATAGCATTCTAGTTCAATCTACCAAAAATAACTTAGAAATTAGATAAGCAAGCAGAACATCCTAAAAGCATAAGCATCAAGTAGCGGCTACTTTACTTACCTCAACAACAAACTTGAATGCACAAGCAGCATTAGCATTACTGCTGACAACAATCACAATATAGACATTGCTAATTCTCATATACAAGAAAGAGCAGCCTCCTATCTGACGTACAGGACAAGTTCCAAGCTCTTTTGTCTGCATTATTTGCATTCGGAAGGCATCCACCATATTACCCCTGATTAATTCAAACATACATACAATGTAAAAATCACAGGTTATGGTGAAACAGAGAAGTTTAAGAACCATCACTCATTTTCTCAAATTCCAACTTCGCTTTCAGTTAAAACATATTCACCCACTTTATTTCATCAAGCCATCAAATTCAAATGCTTCCCAACTCCACCTCCCCAGCACAAACACGGCTCCAATGATTCTAGGATGAGATCGAGGGAGGCTAAATAAGGAAAGTTATAGTCATGATGTAACCTGGCTTTTTATTCAGGTCCATCCTAAAATAACTAGGCAGTTTAGTTGTGATACTGATACACATATCAGTTGTTTCAGAAATCACCTCTCATCCCAATTGATCCTCTCAATATTAAAACTGAGAGAAGGATCTACACGTCTATAACCAAGCAGAAATGCACAACTAACGCAAATTGAAGAATGATTCTCACTTTCATCCTCATACAAACAACTATTGACTATCTCCCTATCAGCACTTTTATATGCTATTTTTTTTTTCCTGAATTCCCCAAACAACAATCAGAACTCTCGTTTTTCTACATAGAAATACACACACAGTTACGATGGACGGAAAGCATACCCGACATCGTCACGGTAGAGACGATTGATGAGGACATCGCCTCGGAGATTCAGGAAGTATATAGCTGAAGCTGCCACAGGCATGGCTGCAGCTCAGCGGATCCGGTATCAGAACAGCAATCACCAAATCGGAAGAACCTCGAACGGGGCGGATCTAGGGCTTACAGTGGACCTGATAACATAGAGAAAAAAGCAAGAGATTCAGAAATGGCGTGAAAAATTCTTCCGAAGGCGTTGTTGCCTGCTCAGTTCTCGATCAGCCTACCTCTCTTCCGCCGATGTAATGCTGTACTCTACGGCGTAATTCCTAGAGCGATGGACAAAAAACACGCCGGCGAGACTTGCAAATCGCCTTTTCGTCGGTTTTCCAGCTAGAGATTGCAACTGTCTGGCACTACCTATACATACAGGATCAGTGCATCATAGCGTATACATTTTTCGGCATAATTATGCTTGCACGGTGCACCTCAACACTAAGCACCTATAACCCATCTTGGTCGGGAATGGTCGGTCAATTGCACGAGTCTTTTTAAAGTGATTTATTTATTTTATGTAATTTGTGAAAAAAATAAATAAATAAAAATGGTCAAATAGACTTATAAACTTTACATCAAAAATCAATTAAGCCCTTAAATTTTTAAAATGGTCAATTAAACTCTCAAACATGTCAAATTGAATCAAATACATCAAATTTACCAGTAAAAAAAAATCGAAAAACACATCGGTTCGCCTTCTCCTGTGAATCGTCAAATGTCAGAAAAGGCCGCTTTCTCCAGCGAGTTGCCAGAGAAGGCGACCACCAAATCTGGTCGCCTTCTCCAGGAGAAGAGGACCAGAAAGTCCGCCTTCGCCGGAGAAGGCAACATTTTGGTCGCCTTCCGTCGGAGATGGCGACCATTCGTCGCCGGATGCCGGAAGTTGTCGCCAGACGAATACAAAAGACCTGTAATAACATGTCATTTACTTGTTTTGAGACTTCATTGTCTCAATTTGGCATGTTTAAAGGTTAATGACCTTTTTAAAAGTTTGGTGACCTAATTGACTTTTGGTATAAAGTTTGGGGGTCTATTTGACATTTTTCGTAAAAATAAAAATAAAAATTAAAAACTACAAAATGAAACACGAAAAAAGTGAATCATTAAAATTAATGTAATTTTTTAAAAGTCAATCTGTCTCAATTTTATCTGTCATACTCAATATTCATTGGTCAAATCAACTATTTCTTATTTGTTTATTTTCTTTAGTATTTTTAAATTTGATTTTTTTTGTGTTTAATAGTACTTTTAGTGAACTTTCTAAATATCTAAATTTTATATATTAATACTAAACTTTTTTTTGAAAGTAATACTAAACTTAATATTATGAGAAATTGAATTAAAAATAACTATAGTCAAGCATCGTTAATCGAACCAGACACATAAAATGGGACGGTGTGTTTTCTATTACGATAAATGATTAAAAAATTCATTATTTATTATTTTAAAATCCATTCATGTATATTAAGCTCTAAACAAATTGTGACAAAAGGTATTCATACGAGATTTAAATTATTTATATTATAATAATACCTTACAAATAAATAAATGTAGCGCTCGCTGATTAGCTATCCTAGTCAATCAGTCAAGCGGCATGTCAATTTATTTTTATTAAGACATATATGGTGATCAATGTCATAAATTATACAACCCGATGTTAACTAGTTCAATTGTTGCAAGACCAATCAAGTTATCCAATGGATATTTTCACTAGTCGGACTTGGACGATTCAAAAAAAAAAATAAAAAATTAATGGTACTAAAATGTGTGCTTACTATTATGGTTTTTGAACTACGTGAGTTGTTATATAAGTCTATACCGTTTCACATATTTTTAACAAGCATTCCTCTCGTGGAAGGAGTACACAAACACATGAGAAACGGTATGTCCACGAGGTTCTGAAAGGACAAATGGTTAACTCCTGAACCTCTTGATTGGTATGCATTAGTGGATATTCCAGAAGGCGAACATAATATGATGGTGGGCGACTATTGGAATGATAGTATGGACTAGGATGATTTTCTATTCCAAGGAATTCTACCAGAGGAAATTTTGGACAAGATGGAGACAATACTATTAACGACGGATGGTGAAGATAGTGATGATCTAGTGTGGAGGCATTACTCCAATGGTAACGTGTGGGCAATTGTATTCAATTCGTTGATTGCTTAGGAAACGAGATAAAACATTAGGTAATTATTCTAACATGTATTTTACATCGTATAAAATTAAATCAAAGATGCTAATGACCTTGTGGTCCAGTGAGAGTCTCAATATAAATGATATTGACTATATTTCCTTCGCTCTTACCGATATTGACTCTATTTCCTTCACTTTCACCTTTCACCGAGCATATGAATTGAATCAATCCATCTAGACTTGTTTACACAGTACCGTGACATTAAAATCACATAACATGACGCAACTACCTCTATTCAAATAATATCGGAACCTATATTATAAGATCTTATTTATAGCAAAAGTATAAAGTAATATATTTTTCCATATTCCTTGGATCATGATATCTAATACCATGAATCCTAAAATGCCAAATATGCCATGATAACAAAAGACTCGCTTTAACTGAGTCGGGACTCGGGGGTTGGTGCCAGAACTCGCTAACTCAGTACTCACCATCATTACACCATCCGTGTAGACTTCGGCTAATATAAAACCATTCGCCGTTAAATCTCATCTGCATTATCATTCTCATTAAGGAAAGATAACTGATTTCTTTTTTCCGGTACCGTATCTCCGGCGATATACAACACGTCGTCGACGGCGGCAGACGGCTTCAGTCTGTCTCCGATTCTCTAATCTCCGGTTGTTATTAGTTTCTGCTATATCCAGCCTGGCCGATATACATGTGTAGAGAGAGATGGGGCTGTTCAGGAGGCTCGCTGGAATTCTAGGGTTTTCGAGGGAGGAAGGTCAGGAAGTGCACGAAGAAAACGGAGACGCTGATGCGAATCTAGCGTCGTCTTCGGCAGTGGCGGCGGCGGTGGCGGCAGCGGCTCAAGCTCAGCACCTGCATCGCAGAGGCTTCAGTGTCCCAATTCAAGTGCAAGTCGATAGACCTGCGCCTGGACCTGTCCTTCTCCCCTGCACTGCCGGCGACGGAGGCGTTCAGGTAAAAGTAGATAGATCAATTGATCCTTTTCTTAGAAAAAAGGAAATGAGCCTTTTTGATGTCCGGTTTGGTTGCATATAGTTATTATTATGTTTGTATTAGTGCATTAGGGAGTACTTTATTAACTCTAATCCTGTTGCATACAGTATCTCTGCAAAATAATTGGTTATTCAGTGTATTTGATCATGTTTTTCCTTTATGCTTGGCTTTCATGAATCATGATCATTCTTTTTGCTTGAAGAATTGAATTTTAGCTTGAGCATAATCCATGTAAATATGTAATTCAAATTTACAAATGTAAGTTGAATGTATTAGGAAGTACTCTGTATTATTTAGCTAAATTTAAGAGCCTGCTAAATTCTATAATTTGACAACATTTTGAAATGATAATGTCTTGAGTGTTTTAAAAGCAATATTTTGCAAATTTGCTGAAATGTTTGTGTCGTTGATCTTGAGTTATAAACTCCAGGCAAGATTTTTTTAGTTGCTCTACCACGTCTCACATGGCTTCCAGAAATACCATTTATAGTAGCAATGTAGATTTCATGCCTTAACTGGATGACATGGGTAAAAGAAATCTGAAACCAATTTCCCTGAATTCTGGATTCTTTAAGGGGAGACAAACATCCTTAAATTTGGTCTGTAGCTGAATATAAAGTCATGATTCTGCATTGCCCTCATTTCTTCATGGCAATCAATTAATAGCTATAGTATGAAGGTTCATGATCTTTATAATGTCATTATAAGAACATGGAAGATAGAACCCTGGATAGAAGATAGATAAGTAGAAATGATATACTTTGTAATAAGAAGGAAGTGATAGTTACAAATAGTGCTAGAACCATGGAATTCACTGACGGGCAAATGTAGGCTTGTATCGAATAATAGTTAGGTTTAGGGCACTATATGTTTTGGTAAAGGTATTTGTGAGGTATATGTTCCTAACTTAATGTACTAGTGGAGTTCTTAATTTTGGAGATGAAGATGATGAGGCTCATGGCTAAAAAATGAAGCAATTTCTTTTCTGTAAACCAATTATTGTCCTTATTTTGGAGCTTTTACTGTTAACCCACTTAATTTTAATTATTATTATTATTATTTTTTAAAATCTTGCTTCAGTGTTGCCTTTTGCTCTTGCTTTGGCCCAGAAGCTCAGTTAAGTGCTCAGGTTTCCATTTTCTGGTGCTTTGCTTGAGCGAAGTGCAGGCCCATCAATCACCTCTTTCTTTGATCTAAGCAATCGCTTTTGACAAATTAGGATATACCAGTGCCACATTCTACTATCTGTATTCTTCTTTAAGAGTTTTTTGCATTTTATTAATTCGACTATGTTGTTTATACAAATAAATTAATCAGCATATAGCATATTAGGGCAAAACATGTACTGCACATGTTAAATATGTTTAATATATACTCCGTATTAAAATCCAGTGATCATGTATGATGTGGTTCTTACATCACAAGGGTTGTTTGATAATATGAATGACGAAACTTACTGACAATTTCATCAATTCTAGCTGAGTTCATCTAGTAACACTAGTCGTAGATTCACTAGATTGGAATATGCAGTTTTATCAATGTTATGTTTCGTTGACCCCACATATATTTTCTCTATGTATCTCTTTGAGTAGGGCTTGAGATGGTATGCCAAGCGTCTCAGGGTTGATGAAGATGGAGATGTGGCAGATGAGTTCATTAACGAGGTTTTGCCTGAGAAGCTTAGCATCGAAGAGCAGGATAGACAATACCCGAGGTTTGAAGTGAAATACCAGACTAGGCCGGCTAAGATAAGGAACCAGGTACTCTCATCTGCTGGTAAAATTCAACTTTGTGTTGAGCATCAAGGCAGACTAGAGATCTGAAGAACTTGTACTGAGAAACTTGTTATCGCCACAATGGGTCTCTGCAGTCGCTTATCAGGAACCGTCTGTTTTGTAAAAGGGTGAATCCTTGAAAGAATTGAGCTGGTGTTTGAACATGAAACCTTTTCATTGAACAGCACAATTGTACTCTTGAAAACTTCCAATGTATACAAAGCTACAAATTTGTTTACTAGTGATTTTTTGTTTGACTGCTTGCAACCCATTACATATATGCTATTTGATTTACGGTAAAGCCTGCAACCCTTACCAGAATGTTTTGTGACTCTAACTAGCAACCTATGACGAGAGTTAATGAATGGTTTTATTTCTGTGAACCAAAACTACAATGTTTTATGGCACTCTAAAGTGAGAAACATTTCACATTGAATCCCTCATAAGTGTCAATTACATCAATTACGATTTCTTGCTACATGCACATCATATCCTCAGCTCACATCTCGACTGCAGAGGCCGAAAACCATCCAAACGATCTCCACAAACAGCAATGGAGATCGGAGAACCTCCATAGATCAACAGCTGAGAAGCGTTATGCCCACAGCAACGTCACCATGAGAAATACTATCACAGCCAACGCAAAGCAAAACCCAACGACGGCCATGAAAGCCTGAAAAAGAAAACAGCCGACACAGCAGATTAGGGAAAGCGTGTGGTATTCATAACGAATAAAACTGCAGTATACGAACTCCAAATTCATTAACCTTCCCTTGTGACTTAAACCCAAACTTGGCGGTAAACCACGCCAATCCCCTGTCCACAAACGGAGCAAGAGCTAACGCCCTGCAGTAAAGCGCGAGTCCAAAGTCAAACTTCAAACAGAGCCAGTAAGCAGTCTATACTCTCTAATGGATAAGTTAACACTTTCTGAAAGGCACATTTTGCATTGAATATCATTATATCATAGTTTGCCGAAAGCCAAAAAAGAACAGGAGTTATATTAACACAATGCAGGGCTCAGTTCTATCATTAATACCGAGCATGTTATCTAGTACAAAGAAACCACTGGCTGTTAAAAAAACACAATGGTATCTCAACATAGAAGTTGGATTCATGTTCCACTGAATCTAATATTGACCCGGGCGCAAATCATCAATCCTTAAAAAAAAAAAAGAATTGTATATATTTTTTGGAAATTTCTAAGGTGTCGATCAATATCATACCGATTTGTACCATTACAACCATCCATGGTATGCCTGGTTGGACTAGATACTGTGGGAATAAGTGTTGACAGTACTTGGTACCCAATATAGATCGACACAGTGCTGATTACCACTTTATACTCTAAAAGTATAAAACTTTTTCAATATATGTTAAAAAATTCTCTTGGTGTCTTAAAAAAAGGTGAAAAGAATTTAAATTACTGTAGAACAAGGACAAGAATCATAAATCGCTGCTAATTATGAAAAAAGTTTGATAGCTCACCCTCCTGCTCTAGCAAGTTTAGTGACTTGGCTACCAGCCCACACCATAGCCAATATTTTAAAGAATCTGCACAAGACACGTTACTAGTTAGATCTCTTGTAGGTAATGTAAATGTTGAAAAACAAAAGAAAGCGAAACAATTACCTTTTAACAAAAGCAAAATAGCCCATTTTTACAGGTGCAGGCGCGACATAAATCCTAAAAAGATAGCAAATTCAACGAGTCTCAAATAGGTGTTTGTTTCAATGAAAGCTGGCATCAACTAGCTAGCACTGATAACTATAGGCTAGTCAAATGGTGGCAAAACTTATAATGGATCAGTGGATAATAGATTTTCACAGAAAACGGAGATAAGCATAATCTTTCCATTCGTATGCATTGGCCATACACTCATACCACACCACGAGGAATGTCATAAGATAGTAGGCAGTATTCAATAGTCCGTATGATAATACTCCTGAAATGCCGTATCTTCTCAGTTTCGTCAAAATCCTGAGAAGTGTAATAGGCAACAATTAGACCTCAAGTATGTAACTTTTAAAGGATACCAGTTACTATTCTCCAAAGCGTTGCAAGAAACATTACATACTCTTTAACTGAAAGCGATCTTCTAAGATTATTTCCGGCATCTGCTGCTGCTGCACCTGAGAAATACATAGGGATAATATCTTTAAGGTTTAGTCCAAGTCATCAAAGTGAAAATACGCATCACTATCATCCCGCGAATATTTCCACTCAAATACCTTGCTGGTCTTGCAAGCTATGCTGAGATTCTGGCGGTTCATTAGCCTTACCTTGCATAATAAGAGATACGTTAGCGGTGTTAAAACATACAGGAAGCTATAGAAGAAGACAAAATTTTGAAACGAAACAAATCTAGAACATCTTAATCACAGAGAAGCTCTCCAGGATCATAATCAAGGATAGCCTCCTAGATCTATGATATGAAATGATAGTTACTTGACTCACTGCTAAGCTTTCGTTAAAAGTAGACATTATAATCCTTAAACCATCTGCAGAGGTGGAAAATTCACCCGGCAAAGCTGAGGAGTAAGAATCCTATGGCCTGAGGACCGAGAAGCAATATTGATACTGCAATTGGCCTCAAAAAAGAGGATATGAACTCGGGGGAAGAACTAATAACCTGCATGAGCTCCTAGCTATTCTCTTATACAACATCTCGACAGTCTACTCGACCAATACATATTACCCCAAAAAAAAAAGTGTGCCTGGCTTGACTATGATACCATCTAAACATCCAATCCAAAATCAAATGGGAACAAGCAGAACAACTTGTGATTTTTATTAATTATCTCATGCTCTTATCCTAAGGCAATGTGGATAGTTTTTACACTTATCAAACTCTCCAACAATTTAGCTTCCTTGAAGTTATCATCATACTATAAACCACAGCTGCATTGATCATATGACTCCACTCCACAATCAACTAAAAATACAAATAAACAAATAAGCAAATCAAAGACATTTCATCAACAAGTTGGGACAACCCAACCAAGTTGGTTAGACTATTGGTTACAAGTTCGACTTCTAGCAGGTCATGGATCCAGGATTAGTTGTGGTTTCCTCAACACTCAAAAAAAATCTTCAAATGATAAAAAGCACAAATGAAATTGACCCTCAAAAAAATAACTCAAGAACAACCGAAAAGTTTAAAACTTTACATTGTTATCACTGTCAGAAGAGCAGTGAAGCCGCAGCAGATGATTCCCATACAATATCTTCTTCCGACGAGCGTCCACTGCGCCGGGAATGCCAGGTTTCTGAGCATGAAATTCCAAGGAAGACTATTTACTATCTTGTCACAAAAATTACTGCGAAAACAGAAAAGAAAAGTAGAAAACAAGATAATTCCATAGCAGAGAAGAGAGTCTTGCCTGGTTACGAGGAAGAAGAAGGAGATAAGGAGAAGCTGAATTGCGTAGCAAAGGCCGTGGCGCCGTGAGCCATGGAGCTGAAGACATGAATCCTTAATTCAAGAAAAACAAAAACAAAAAAAGCAAAATTTTTTTTGGAGAAAAAAAAAACAAAATTTTATATAGATAAATTAAACCAATGCAATATTGTTGAGTTCTGGTTTGGCTTTGAATTTTCACTTTTTCAGTCTGTATCTAGGAAAGGGACGGAGCTGGGCCAAAAATTACACATCCCAAAAAACGACGCCGTTTGAGCTGTTTATATATATAAATACAAATCATTTTTTTCATAAAAAAAATTCCTCTCTATTTTCTTCCAATTTCCAAACCCTACACTCTCTGCTCTTTCTCCTCCACCGACCATCGTCGCCGGCGATTCTCCTCCGTGGCTCCATCCGTTCACCATTCGTCCACCGTTATTGATTTATAGCCTCAGGTTCGAACCAATCTTCATTGTTCTTCAACTTTATTCTATTAATTAGTTTGCCCTAATTGCTAATTCCGTAAAAATGATGATTGATAAACCCTAATTGGCTAATTTCCTAAATTTTCAATCTTCAACCTTTTTTTTCGTCCACCATTATAGATTTATAGTCATTTTTCTTTAACTTTATTCTCTTAATTAGTTTGCCCTAATTGCTAATTCCATAAAAAATGATTTGAGTGATAAATCCCTAATTGGCTAATTTCCTAAATTTTCAATCTTCAACCTTTTTCTTTTACATCTTTGTTTCTGAAATTGTTCTGTTTTGCAATTAATCCCGATTAAATATATGCTTTTGCAGATTTGTGTAGGCTAATTGAATTGATTCGAAATATTTTCAAACTGGGAATTGAAGCTGCTAGTCTCAAGTATTGAGGTAAGGGGAATTGCTTGGTTATTTCTTTCTAATAGTTTTGCCTATGCCTAATTCATATTGATTTGCAAGGCTAAGTATAATTCTGAAAACTTCTTCATGAAATTGATTACATCCATTTCTGGCATTCTGTAAAGTATCAAATCAAAGATTTTACATTGATCTCGGATTCATAGAGATGGCTTTCAAATCTTGTTTATAGTCTGAGTATTATCTCGTAGAGGAGTATTATCCCGTAGTTTATCATAAACTTTGCATTGTAATTTATAATGTATTTTGTATTTGAACAATCTTATTCAGTTATTCGTATTTGATATTTTGTATTTGAACCTTGTATTTGAACATTTTTAATTTCATTTTACCTTTGCTTCATCACCCCACTCAAAGGAATTTATGGCTTTGTCCCTGCAGGACTAGAATCAGAATGGGTTCTAACGTAACAGAGAAGTATACCCGTGCCAATCGGAGGAACCGATCGGCAAAACCCAACCCGGAGCAGGGCAGCAGCAATAACAACACAGGCAGTGCTGGGCTTGATAACAGTTGCTGTGCCGAGGAGCATTTGGAGGTTGAATGCCCGAAGAGGTTCAATCTCAGTCCTTCAGTTAAGTCGTTGATGAAGACGAACGTTGCAACATTTGATGCTGGGTTTAGGTCAACGTCAAACTACAAAAACCTACAAAATCAGTCACAAGCAGCCTCAAGCCTTTTGCCTTCTGGGTATTCTGAATCCCAGAATTCAAAAAACCAAGACGTTGTCAACTCTGTATTAAGTAGATTTCGGGATTTAAATCTTGATGAGAGTACAGAGCATGGGCATCTCCAGATGGATAAAGAAGATGAGATTATTGTGAGCTTGATCCATCAAATCAAGGATCTTGAGAGGCAGAGAAAGCAACAGGAGGAATGGGCACATCAAAAAGTAATTCAAGCTGCAAGAAAACTAATCGACGACTTAACTGAGCTCAAGATGCTGAGGATGGAAAGGGAGGATACCCAAAGTGTGAAGAAGGGTAACTTCATGAAGAAGCACACAGAATTGGAGAATGCTCTCCGTAAAGCACGTGGTGAAGTGGACCGTATCAAGTCTGCAGTGAGAAAGCTTGAGACTGAGAATGCAGAAGTTAGAGCAGAAATCGAGGCATGTAAACTGACTGAATCAGAATCTGCAACAACTTCTATGGAGTTTGCGAAGAGGGAGAAGAAATGGCTGAAAAAGATTTCAGCTTTGGAGAAACAGAGAACTAAACTACAGGAGGATATTGCAGCTCAGAAACAGAAGTGTTCAGACTTGGCAGAACAGCTGGCTCAGGATGAGGCAGATCAAAAGAAAGATGAGGTTTGTTTTTAACTATATGTTTTTACTGGCTGCATGCCAGCTCTAAGTATTTCATGTTCCATTTATCCGAAGTGCTTTAAAATGTAAAATACATCTAAATATTTTAATCAGCTGGGTGATTAGCATCAGCTATCAGAATTCCTTGTCAAGACCAACTGCTTAATTTAGGCTCTATTCAGATTTAAATCCTTTGCAACAATGCGACCTAACCAATTTACATTTGCTTTAACAATTACTTTTGGTAATGTGTGTTTATCATAGAATGCTTGCTGCTAGTTCATCTTATTGCATTATTTGATATTCGGAGATGCTAATTCATGATAGTCATTACTTTTCTTTGAACAACATCTTAATAAGATTCAAGCAAAGGGGAAACGGAGCATGGTTTAGAAGTCAAGCCACCTTGCTTTTCTTTTGAAGAATTCCAAAAATATTAATCTTTGCAAATTGTTTATTTAAAAGTATTCTGAAATATAAATGTAAGAAAACATGACAACCACATTCTGAATTAAATTTAAAATGACAACCTCACCCAATGCACATTCTGTGTCAATGACTCAATGTGTTACATTTTCAAAATGCTAGCAGCCTAGCATATACAATAAATTTCCGTGTCAATCTGTCACGTTTTCAAAATGCTAGCATAAACAATTAATTTTTGTGCCAAAATGTCGCGTTTTTAAGTTTCTAGCATCATACAATAAGTTTTTGTGTCAATATGTCGGGTTTTCAAAGCTAGCATATACAATAAATTATTGTGTCAATATGTCACATTTTGAAATGCTAGCATAGACGATAAATTTGTGTCAATATGCGCATCTTCAAAACTCTAGATATATATATATATATATATATATATATATATATATATATATATATATATATATATATAAAACTCTAAAATTAGAGAATGTGACAACTAACATTAATGTCACTCTATGTGAATGCGGTGTTAATGTTGCACTTTTCAGAATGAGGTTGTTATACTTTGGTGTGAGGTGTGTGTGCGTGTGTGTGTGTGTTTTTTAATACCATTTCACTAAATTCTTTAGAAGCATATACAATACTTTTTTTATTAATATGTTGAGTTTTTTGAGCTAGCATATACAATAATTTTTTTTTTGGTCAATATGTCGTGTTTTCAAAACACTAGCATAGGCAATAAATTTTTGTGTTTATATGTTGTATCTTCAAAACGCTATATATATATATATATATATATATACACACACACACA
>NC_044923.1:1332876-1421605 GCF_003576645.1 Ipomoea triloba | reverse complement strand
ATATATATATATATATATATATATATATATATATATATATATATATATATAAAACTCTAAAATTAGAGAATGTGACAACTAACATTAATGTCACTCTATGTGAATGCGGTGTTAATGTTGCACTTTTCAGAATGAGGTTGTTATACTTTGGTGTGAGGTGTGTGTGCGTGTGTGTGTGTGTTTTTTAATACCATTTCACTAAATTCTTTAGAAGCATATACAATACTTTTTTTATTAATATGTTGAGTTTTTTGAGCTAGCATATACAATAATTTTTTTTTTGGTCAATATGTCGTGTTTTCAAAACACTAGCATAGGCAATAAATTTTTGTGTTTATATGTTGTATCTTCAAAACGCTATATATATATATATATATATATATACACACACACACATAATTCTAAAATTAGAGAATGTGACATTAATGTCGTGCATTGTGAATGCGATGTTAATGTGGCACTTTTGACTTTTGAGAATGAGGTTGTTATACTTTGGTGTGAGTTTTGTTTATTCGTTTATTTATTTAAATGCCATTTTACTAAATTGTTTATGAAGCATATACAATAAGTTTGTGTCAATATGTTGAGTTTTCAAAGCTAGCATATAAAACAAATTTTTGTGTCAATCTATCGCGTTTTCGAAATGCCATGTCTTCAAAACTCTAGATATATATTTAATTATAAAATTAGAGAATGTGATATTGTGGCGCGTAAGGTTAAAAAAGGCGGTAATGAGGTGTATGTTGTTAGCTTGTGCAAATTATGATTTATGTATATATATATAGTGCTTTGAATTTTCCTTGTGTTTATTGTGTGCATATATATAGTGTCGCAGTGTGCCACACTGCCAAGTGGCAGTGACAACACTTGATTATTATTATGTTTTAATGTTGTTAGCCTATTACAGATTATGTGTGTGTGTGTGTGTGTATATATATATATATAATGCTTTGAATTTTGCTTTGTGGTGTGTTTTCTTGAGACTTTTAGCTAATGAAACTTTAATATTAGATTTTGGTGAATTTTATGAATAAAGATATATTCTGTATAAAAGTTGAGGCTTATGCCTTGCCTCAAATTACAAAACGCCTCAAGGCACGCCTTCGCCTTTTAAAACCTTGGTCGCGCGTTGTGAATGCGACGGTAATGTTGCACTTTTGAGAATGAGGTTATACTTTGGTATGAGTTCTTTTAATACCATTTCACTAAATTGTTTATGAAAATTGAATTTTTGAAGATTTATTTCTATTCTTCTTCTAGGTTTGCTAAAGATATACCTTTAAATCAAATTTTCTATATTTGGTAGTTAACTCTTTGGCTTTAATATATTACCATTCTTTTGCAGTAACTATCCACAATTTCTGGAAAATAAGTTCTCTCCATACTGGGTTGTTGACTGAGCCAAATTGCGTCTTTATCCGCTTGATTATTTATTACGTTTCTGACTTTCTGCTGTAATTTTTAATTTGATCTGGGCTCACATTCTTGTTCAACTACTTCAGCGTATTGAATTCGGTTGCCCGTAGCCCACTTGCTTTATATACTCTTTAGCCCTTGTGATTTTTTGATAGTTGCTGTGACCTTCCTGTTTTGGTGATTTTAAGTTGATTTGGTTCTACATTTCTCATCTTGTGATGCTCTTGATGTTCTATTATAGCTTGTGATGAATGACTGATATTCAATGAACTATAAACTCAACTCAATTTACTTTGGGATTGGTTTGCTGTTTGGAATCAATTGTTATATTCATCTTTGTTTAGTGCTGTTGAAATATTAAATATATCTGCCTTGGGCAGTACACATTTTTGACTCCTTGGGCAGACTTCTTGGGCAGTGCAGTGTAGTGTCTGCCTTGAGCAGTGTAGTTTTATTATGTCTCTTGTGTGTATATCTGAAATAAGATCGAGTGTAGTAACATCTTGTATGGATCCAGTTCTGAACATGTGTATTTCATATTGATTTTTATGTTCTAAACATCAGTTCTCTGCATTTTTTCTGATCTGAAACATCAGTTTTCTACAAGTGCTTTCCTTAGTCCTAAGTTCTTGTTCTATCATCTATGTCTGGAGTCTTAACAACATCTGCCCAACTAAGCTTTGATCTGCCCCGCCCCTGATTGCCTAATTACTACTTGAAGTACTATATTATCACTTCTACCTGTGCCAATTCTGTGCCAATTCTGTGCGATATAATATGATAATATCTCACTAAATTTTGTACTGTTTCTGTGTGACAGGAAAACTGGTGCAATGAACAGGCAGCCAAGGAGGTAGCCCGGACCCAAATAGAGGAAGAACAGAAGTTCAAAGAGGCTGCCGAGGCTGGTTACAAAAGGAAGCTGGAGGCTCTGCGCCTCAAGGTAGAATTGGACATCCAGAGGCTGAAAGATGACCTCCAACACCTTGAACACGATCTTTCGATGCTGAAATCATCTGAGCTGAGTGCTGATAGGGAATGCATTCTCTGCTTGAAGGATGAGGCGTCTGTTGTCTTTCTCCCCTGTGCTCACCTCGCTGTGTGTGCCGACTGCAACAAGAGCTACGGGAAGAAGGGCAGAGCTGCATGTCCATGCTGTCGCGTCCCTATTGAACAGAGATTCCCGGTCTTTGGCGTGACCTCCTAGCATCCTCGTCTGCTTCTTGTTGATCTGAAGAAAGCATAATTGAAATCAACCCTTGAAAAACTAACTCAAGAACAGTCAAAAAACTTTACAGACACAACTTGTAAACTTTACATTGTTATCACTTTCTTTCTACATTAAAACTTTACAGATCCTTGAAAGTAACTTTTGACAATGTAAAGTTACTAACTCAAGAAACTTTACAGACCCTTGAGTTAGTAACTTTACATTTTTATTGCTATACGAATCAGTATTATATTATCACTTCTATCTGTGCATATTCTGTGCAAATTCTGTGCGGCCTAAGCTGATAAATATCTCAGTAAATATTGTACCTGTTTGTGTTTGACAGGATAAGTGGTGCAAGAAACAGGCAGCCAAGGAGGTATCCCTCACACAAGTAGAGGAAGAACAGAGAATGCAGAATTGGAGAATACTCTCCGTAAAGCAAGTAGTGAAGTGGACCGTGTCAATTCTGCTGTGAGAAAGCTTGAGACTGAGAATGCAGAAATTGAGGCATATGAACTGAGTGCATCAGAATCTATAACAACTTCTATGGAGGTTAAGAAGAGGGAGAAGAAATGCCTGAAAGATTTCAGCTAGGGAGAAACAGATATTTAAGCTTCAGGAGGATATTGCAGCTCAGAAACAGAAGTTTTCAGACTTAGCAGAACAGCTGGCTCAGGATGAGGCAGATCAAAAGAAAGCTGAGGTTTGTTACTTTGTTTTCAACTATAAGATTTTACTGGCATTATTCCAGCTCATACATCTAAATATTTTAATCGACTATGTGATTAGCATTAGCGATCCGAATTCCTTGTCAAGACCAACTGCTTATTTTAGGCTTGATTCAGATTTAAATCCTTTGCAACCTAACCAATTTACATTTTCTTGAACAATTACTTTTGGTAATGTGTGTTTGTCATGCAATGCTTGCTGCTAGTTCAGCTTATTGCATTATTTGATATTCAGAGATGCACATTCATGAGTCATTACTCATCTTTCAACAACATCTTATGAAGATTCAAGCAAAGGGGAAACAGAATAGGATTTAGAATTCAAGCCAAAGGACGGGCAGGTAGGGAAATGCTCATAAAGAATGTCTTACAGGCAATTTGATTGCTGATGTTCATAATACCAAAAGAGTGCAGTGTCCTAATGTTTGTAGCTTGAAACGGATGCTCTTCTTGTTATCCAGTGCCTGTGTAGTGATAGCTTGATTTCCTCTTTTGATTTGGTTTGTAAAGATGTTGGGAAAATAGCCAAGGACTTTTCCAAAATTAGCTTTCAGTTTGTTATGCTAACCCATAGGTTAGCCCGGGAAGCCCTTTTCATGGCTGGTTGCAGGGAGTGGAATTCATTCCCCCCTAGCAGTGTTTCTGATGTTTCTCCTCTGTTTTAAGTTAATGAAGTTGGTGTTTGTTTAAAAAGAAATTGTTTTTTTTTTTGAGTACAAAAGAAATTGTTTATTTAAATGTACTATGAAGGGAAAATGACACTTTTTCCCCCTATGTTATGTGCATATAGCACTTTTTCCTCCTGTGTTATTAAAGTGGTAGTTTTTCCCCCTCAATTATTTTAAAAGTGGTAGTTTTTTCCTCTGTAATGTTAAATTGACATTTTTACCCTTAAAAATAATTATTTCATTTATTTTTATTCTCCAACCAAGTATTACTAATATGTATGAAAGATCACGGTTCGATACCAACCTAATCGAACACTGTAGCAATTGAACTTAAATAGTATGGACAGTTACGGTTACGATTCAGAACTGAAAAAATAAAATAAAATAATTGTTGAATTTAAACTATTTTTAAATAAGAAATAAAATAAATAAATAAATAAGTTTTGATTGGCGGTTCAAAATCGAAATTGGAATCGAATTATACCGATTTATCAAAATAAGTATTTGATCATTTTCACTATATATGATTGTGGTTCAGTTCTAGTTTATGGTTCAACAATTATTTAATTTTATTTTTTTCGGTTCTAAATCGTAACCAAAATCGTTTTTTTTTCGGTTCTAAATCGTAACCAGAACCGTCCATACTATTTCGGTATGATTGTTACAGTGTTTGGTTAGGTTCGAACCGAATTGTGATCATCCATACATATAATTAATAATTTGTTGGAGAAGAAAAATAAATTAATAATTATTTTTTAAGGGTAAAAATGCCAATTTAACATTTCAGGGGAGAAAATAGCCACTTTAATAACACAGGGGGAAAAAGTGCTATATGCACATAACATAGGGAGAAAAAATGTCATTTTCCCTACTATGAAATATAAATGTAAGAAAACATAACCCCCACATTCTCACATACTGAAATTAGAATTAAATTAAATTTAAAATGACAACCACATACAATAAATTTTTGTATCAATATGTCAGTGCTTTCAAAATTATAGCATAATTAAGACTTAATTCCATTTTTAGTCCTCGATTTATAGGTGATAGTTCATTTTTAGTCCTTTTTTTATCGGAATATCCACTTTTGGTCCTAGTATTATTCTAACATGACCATTTTTGATCCTCTATTAATAAAACAGTTTAAGTGCGCTTAAATATAATGACATTTCGGTTTTCAATTATGAATTTTTAAAACAAATAAATATTAAAAATATTGCGGGTCAACCTACTTTGTATTAACAAGATCTAAATATCCTTATATTTCATGACATTTTCACAATTTTGTTATGGATTTTAAAAATAAATAAATATTAAAAATATTGCTGGTCAACCTACTTTGTATTAACAAGATCTAAATATCCTTATATTTCATGGCATTTTTATAATTTTGTTAACAGATGACAAAAAATGGTCATGTCACAATAATACAAGAACCAAATAAAGATTATTCTAATAAAAAAAGACTAAAAATTGATTGTCACCTATAAATCTATGAAAAAAAAAAGAAGAACAAAGAAATTAACTCGCATAATTAATGGGGAATGCGATGCTAATGTTGCACTTCTAAGAATGAGGTTGTGATATTTTGGTAGGCAAAACCCAAGCCAGAGCAGGGCAACATCAATAACAACACAGGCAGTTCTTTACAAAGGACTCCGCTATCTAAGTTCATCATGGAATCTGGGATCAAGCCTTTGCATTGTTTTATTGGAGGTCATGATTCCGCTCAGAAGACAAATCCTAGCCCGACTCGCGACGGTAGGCTTGATAGTAATGGATGGGGTTACTGTACGGAGGAGCAGTTTGACCTGCCTGTTTTGGTAATTTTAAGTTGATTTTGTGCAGATTCTGTGTAGCCTAAACTGATAAATATCTCAGTAAATTTTGTATCTGTTTGATAGGAAAAGTGGTGCAATGAACATGCAACCAAGCAAAGGAAGAACGACAGTCCAAAGAGTCTGCCTGAGGTTGAATGCTCGAAGAGGTTCAATCTCAGTCCTTCAGTTAAGTCATTGGTGAAGAAGAATGTTGCAACTTTTGATTATGGATTTAGGTCAAACTACAAAAAGTAGTGAGGAGCAGTGGGAGGATCTATATATTTTTTTAATTAGTTTTCTCGTGCCTTTTTATTTATTTATTTAATTTTTTTTATAGTTGCTGTGACCTGCTTGTTTTGGTGATTTTAAGTTGATTTTGTGCATATTCTGTGCAGATTTTGTGTATCTTAAGCTGATAAATATCTAGTAAATTTTGTATCTGATTGATAGGAAAAGTGGTGCAACGAACATGCAACCAAGCAAAGGAAGAACGACAGTTCAAAGAGTCTTCCTGAGGTTGAATGCCCGAAGAGGTTCAATCTCAGTCCTTCAGTTAAGTCATTAGTGAAGAAGAACGTTGCAACTTTTGATGCTGAATTTAGGTCAAACTACAAAAACATACAAAATCAGTCACAGACAACCTCAAACCTTTTGCCTTCTGGGTATTTTGAAGTCACATGCAGCCTCAAGTCACAGGCTGCTGCGCTGCTAATAGCCTAACTATGCTTGCATTATGTCACAAGAGTTGTTTGATGTAAATTTATAAGTACAACAAACATTTTCATTTAGACCCAAAATGAGCGGTTGAGCATGTGAAACATAATTCTTGTATTTAATCGCAAGTATTATCAACAAGCCCAATAGGAGACAAGGTCCATTTTCACTCCTCAGCCAGGCCCAAATGAACCTAGGCCCATCAAGCCCAACTATCCTTCCGTAAAACACGTAACAGACCGTGCGATTAACGTGTTATTACCGTGCGATTACTCTCTCTCTCTCTCTCCCTCTCTCTTTCTCTCTCTCAGTTTCCATTTCTTCTCAGTAGCTATCTTCTGCTCAAAAGACGATCACCGGCGATATATGTAAGTTGATCTCCGTTTATATGTGATCATCTCATTTCTGAATTGTGAATAGTTATATATGCGATTCATTCGAAAATTAGAATAGAAAACGTATAAATTCGTGTAAATTCAGTTTTATTTTTTTGGTTAGTTTTGTGTTTGTTGAATTTTCTCTGTGAATTCTCAGTCTGTATTTAGAATCGGAATGGGGTGTAACGTAAGAGAGAAGCATATCCGTGCCAATCGGAGGAACCGATCGGCGAAGCCCGACCCGGAGCAGGGCAGCAGCAATAACAACACAGGCAATGCTGTAGAAAGGACTCCGCTATCTAAATCCATCATGGAATCAGGGATTAAGCCTTTGAATTGTTTTATGGGCAGTCATGATTCTGCCCTGAGCACAAACCCTAGCCCGACTCCCGGGGGTGGGTTTGATAGCAATGGGTGGGGTTACTGTACCGAGGAGCAGCTGGAGGATCTTGTGATGAAGAATTTGGAGTTTCTATATAATGAGGCTATTGTTAAACTTGTGTCTTTAGGGTATGATGAGGATGTGGCATTGAAGGCCATTCTGAAGAATGGGTTTTGCTATGGTGGGATGGATGTGCTGAATAATATATTGCATAATGCAATATCTTATTTGAAAAGTGGGACGAGCTCTGAAGAGTCTGAGAATAATTTCACTGATCTGAGGCAGATGCAGGAATACTCATTGGCTGGTATGGTGTGCATACTGCAGCAGGTTAAGCCGCAGTTCAGTAAAGGGGATGCAATGTGGTGTTTGCTAATGAGTGATCTTAATGTGGGGCGTGCCAGCGTGATGGATATTCCAGTTCTTCCTCAACCTAATGGGAATGGTTCTGCTAGTGTATCAGTCACTGGTAATAGTAATGTGGAGGGTGTTGGGAATAGTCCTGTTGGTATACCCCCTGCTATATGTAGATTTCATGGTGGCTGGGGTTTTGGAAATGAGGGTCCCAATGATTTTAATAGGTTTTTCTCATACTCCTCTGAGACACCTTTGCAGAGAGAGGTTGAATGCCCAAAGAGGTTTAATCTTAGTCCTTCAATGAAATCATTATTGAAGAAGAACGTTGCAACTTTTGCTGCTGGATTTAGGTCGAACTCTAAAAATATACAAAACCAGTCACAAGCAGCCTCAAGCCTTTTACCTTCTGGGTATACCTCAAGCCTGAATGGATCAGGTGTTGAAGGTATTGTAGCAAAGGGTGAGGAATCCCAGAATTCAAAAAACCAAGACGTTGTCAACTCTGTATTAAGTAAATTTCGTGATTTAAATCTTGATGAGAGTACAGAGCATGGGCATCCCCAGATGGATCAAAAAGATGAGATTATTGTGAGTTTGATCCATCAAATCAAGGATCTTGAGAGGCAGGCAAAGGAGCGGAAGGAATGGGCACATCAAAAAGCAATGCAAGCTGCAAGGAAATTAAGCAATGACTTAACTGAGCTTAAGATGCTGAGGATGGAAAGGGAGGAGACCCAAAGTGTGAAGAAGGGTAAGCAGACCATTGAGGACAATACCATGAAGAAGCTCACAGAAATGGAGAATGCTCTCCGTAAAGCAAGTGGTGAAGTTGACCGTGCCAATTCAGCTGTGAAAAAGCTGGAGACTGAGAATGCAGAAATTAGAGCAGAAATGGAGGCGTGCAAACTGAGTGCATCAGAATCTGCAACAACTTTTATGGAGGTTGCAAAGAGGGAGAAGAAATGCCTGAAAAAGATTTCAGCTTGGGAGAAACAGAAATCTAAACTTCAGGAGGATATTGCAACTGAGAAACAGAAGTGTTCAGACTTGGCAGAACAGCTGGCACAGGCTGAGGCAGATCAAAAGAAAGCTGAGGTTTGTTTTTAACTATATGTTTTTACTGGCTGCATGCCAGCTCTAAAAATTTCATGTTCCATTTATCCCCAGTGCTTTTCAAAATGTAAAATGCATCTAAATATTTTAATCAACTGGGTGATTAGCGCCAGCTTTCCGAATTCCTTGTCAAGACCAACTGCTTATTTTAGGCTCTATTCAGATTTAAATGCTATTCAACCTAACCAATTTACATTTGCTTGAACAATTACTTTTGGTAATGTCACTAATGTGTGTTTGCCATGGAATGCTTGTTGCTAGTTCACCTTATTGCATTATTTGATATTCAGAGATGCTCATTCATGATAGTCATTACTCTTCTTTGAACATCTTATGAAGAATTCAAGCAAAGTGGAAATAGAGTAGGATTTAGAAGTCAAGCCAACAACCTTGCTTTTCTTGTGAATGCGGTGTTAATGTTGCTCTGGTGATGTGAGTTTTTTTTTTTTTTTTTTTAAATACCATTTGACCATTTCACTAAATTGTTTAGAAGCATATACAATAAGTTTTTGTGTCAATATGTTGAGTTTTCAAAGCTAGCATATACAATAAATCTTTTATTCAATATGTGTTGCGTTTTGAAAACGCTAGCATAGACAATAATTTTTTTGTGTCAATATGTTGCCTTCAAAATGCTAGATATATATTTAATCCTAAAATTAGAGAATGTTTCATTAATGTCACTCGTTGTGAATGCAATGTTAATGTTTCACTTTTTAGAATGAGGTTGTTACACTTTGGTGTGAAGTCCTTTTTTTTTTTTTTTTTTTTTTTTTTTTTCATATACAATAAGTTTTTGTGTCAATATGTTCAGTTTCCAAAGTTAGCATATGCAATAAATTTCTATTAAGGCATAATATAGTACATTCTTCTCCATTAAGGCATTAACTATCCAAAATTTCTGGAAAATAAGATTCTCTCCATGCTTGGTTGCTGACTGAGCCAAATTGCTTCTTTATCTGCTTTAGTTATTATGTTTCTGCTGTAATTTTGAATTTGGACTAGTGCACATTCTAGTTCAACTACTCCCAAGTCGTGTTGTGCATTGGAGACTTGGAGTTCTCACCGTTTTTCTTTTATTTACCTTTTAACTCATCTTGGGTAGAAGAAAATTAATGACCTTTACAATTACTTCAGCATATTAAATTCAGTAAATATGTACTTGTTTCTGTTTGACAGGAAAGGTGGACTAAGGAACAGGCAGCCAAGGAGGTAGCCCTGACCCAAGTTGAGGAAGAACGGAGACTCAAAGAGGCTACCGAGGCGGGTAACAAAAGGAAGCTGGAGGCTCTGCGCCTCAAGATAGAAATAGACTTCCAGAGGCAAAAAGATGATCTCCAACGCCTTCAACAAGATCTTTCAAGGCTGAAATCATCCGAGCTGAGTGCTGAACAGCACCATCAATCTGTCAGGCTAACCACAGGGAACTCGGATGGGGTGAATGCCCATGGAGACATTGCAAGGTTGCTCCATGAATTAGACAACCTGGAGAATTCTGCAGAGAAGGAAGTTGGGTGTGATCGGGAATGCATTCTCTGCTTGAAGGATGAGGTGTCTGTTGTCTTTCTCCCCTGCGCTCACCAAGTTGTGTGTGCCAACTGCAACGAGAGCTACGGGAAGAAGGGCAGAGCTGCATGTCCAGCTTGTCGCATCCCTATTGAGCAGAGAATTCGTGTCTTTGGCGCCACCTCCTAGCATCCTTGCCTGCTTGTTAATCTGAAGAAAGCATGGCATTACAGATAACAAAGTGATATTACATTTCTTTCTTATTTTACTTTTTCTTGCTTGACATGCCTTCTTCTTAGTAAGAAGACAAATACATATATTTGACATTTTACATGTTTTACAGTAGCTGTGGCTGCTTTCTAAATGAGTTTTTTGTTGTTGTCCTAGATTCACCACAGAACTGGGTAAAAGATACATAGGGAACTCTCGCGCTTGTGCACGAACTGCACAAGCGCTGCACAAAAAAAAACTAGGTAAGAGATCGTAGGGAATGCTACGAAAGTCCAATTATTTATTGGACCTCTCTCTATATATATAGACATGATTATTCTTTTCTGCCTAGCTAGTATTGTTAAACATATCTGTAGAGACTATATTGGGGCAACTCCCTCTAGCCATATTAGTCTAACATTTGACTTGATAATCATAAAGTTTCAAAAGTTTCAAATTTGACTATATGCTATTAGTCTTTTTGGTCTTTCTTGTGGTTCTTTGCCAGTTCTGGGGTCTTTTGGTTCTTCTTGTGGTCCTTTGCCAACTCTGGAGCTGTCTAAGTAGTCTTTTGGTTCTTTGTCGGCTAAGGGGCTATAGGTTTTTCCGAAAATAATAGAGAATATATCACTTAATGAATTGTGGGCTTTTGGTGACACTTTTATAGAGGCTTTTGTTGTCACTACTCACTATACAGTTGTTTATTCATGGTATCACCGAAGGCAATGAAAGATGGTCGGAGAACATTTTGACAATGTTGTTCACTTGTTCATATAACATTTGAAATCAAAAGCATAAAGCAAAGCAGCAACTTCACTTTCAATGGCTAATCATTCTTCCATGAGCTTCTTTTAAAGCAAAAATTTTCAATGTGGAGAATGTTAGAGTGAGAGATGATGACCAAATGATTTGACTATAGGGTCTTCCAACATCATCTATTCTTGGCATTCTGTCAAGTTGATCACAGTTTTACACCACCATAATCATTTCAAGAAGCCTAAAAAGCCGTGCCACGGAAAATGATATTTAGGAATTTACTTGTTGATTGTTTTAACTTTTGGACCAGTTTAATTTCAAATTCGTTTTTGAAATTTAATTTTCGAGATTATAGATACAAATTCGAATGAGAGAAAGCTAGAAATGATGACCAAAGAGAAAATTGGAGAAGTGAACAAAGAGAAAACCGACTTAAAGATTATGGCAAAAAAGAAAACCTGAGACGAAGACTAGAGCGAAAGCTGGAGAGGGCGGCTGGAAAGAGTAGGAGACGGTGGCTAGAGAGAAAGTTGAAGATAGACTCAGAGAGAGAGAGAGAAAGTGGGGGACATGGCAAAAAAGAAAGCATGAGACAAAAACTAGAGCTGGAGAGGGCGGCTGGAAAGAGTAGGAGACGGTGGTTAGAGAGAAAGTGGGGGACAATGGCTAAAGAGAAAGACGGAATATAGGTCAACTATTTCTGCATTCTACACAACTTCTCCAAATTTAAGAACATGTCTAGCTCGTTTTTCAAAATTCAGTTTCTAAATTGAAAAAATAACAAATAAACGCGTTCTCTATTTCTCCGGAGAATAAACACAAAATTTCCTGCCATTTGTTGACAGCAAGAAACATCATTTTGTCTGGGCACAAATTTTGACATTCCATGATCCCATCATGAGCCACTGAATCTCAGCAATACATGCAGTACATATGCAACAACAGACAAACAAGGCTAGGTTGTAAGTTTAGCATGACTTAAGGAGCCATCTGAGGAATAAAAAACTCAGTGCTTTCAAAGTCAATCCTAGATTCCTAGCATAGCTTGATCTTAGGATCTCCTAAACAGTTCTAAATCCAACATTCCACTGTGCATATCTTATCAAAGACTTAGCAAACTTCTACCTTGCCCATAAAAGGTAAGAAATATCTCGTTCCAAGGCCCCACGCCTCGGTCTCACGGTTATTCAATGACCAATTAGATGGGAGGACCCGTGTTTGGTGCCCACAAGGAGCCACACTCTGGTCTGATAGGATTGTTAATTGGTAAATCACGGTGAACCATTGTCTCATAGGTGAGAGAATCACTGTTTGGTGTCCACAAGAAGCCACACCATGGTCTGACAAGATTGTGGACGGGTAAACCACGATGACTTAATGATCCATTAGATGAGAGGACCAGTATTTGGTGTCTATAATGAGCCACACCTCAACCCATGACTGCAGATGGATAAATCATGGTGACTTAGCGGGTCATTAGGTGAGAGGACCAATGCCCGATGTCCACAATGAGCCAACCCCACAAGAGCAGTGACTAAGCGGCTCATTAGGTGAGAAGACCAGTTTCTGGTGCTCACAAGGACCACCCCCGTAATAGGGTGAAACTCCCACACTATAGCGGTCAAAACTCGATCTTGTATCCTTGTCCATAGTTCACTACCCAGAAATCAACTGAGCTAATCGTGCTGGCTTAACAAACTCCTACCAATTCTTTGGTGAAAGATGTTTAAACAGTTATTCAAAGAGCTTTCACATTTTCCCCTTTGCAAGAAATGAATGTTTAAAGCCATTGGTTACTTTACCCTTTATTACTACCTTGCACACCACATATACAAGAAAGACAAAAACCAGGCACAAAAGAAAGCAAAACAGATGCATTTAACAGCTCATAAGAAATTACACTAAAACTGATACAGCAAAATGCTTCCTCCTAAACCAGCTAAGTACACAACAAGAAACTATAAATGTTGCAGCATTGGACATATCAGATAAAAACAAGCGCGATAATGGACGACAAACATGGCGTGTAGAAACAGCGCCAAGTCCCGGTACCTCTAACGAGGGAGGCTTCTTCTGCGCGAAGCTTATTTGAGTCGAAGTTCAAAAGTTGAGCAGATAAGTAACCCGATTCCTGGTGTGATCTTAAAAAGTGATCGCGGTTAGGAGGTTGATCCTTTGATGATGGAATTAAGGGAAGATGAACTTCATGCCACTTAGGGAACAAAATTTAAAGGGTGTTTTGTTTTACTCCAAGACAATCATCAAAAACTGTTATCTTGGAGAACAGATTTTTTCGAGTATTTTAAGCAAACCGAGTTGGATTATATTGTGCAGTGTAACCAGATTTTCATTATCTTAAGCTCATGCCAAATTCCATCACCACTAACTGGATCTCGATTCCAAGTTTAACACCGCGCAAAGGGTACAATTGTTGTTGCATTATTCTCAGTTCCTCTGGGCTGTTTTTTCGTCAGAAAAGATTCGGATTTCTTGATGAGCTGTTCTGATCATAACCTTCAAATGGCCTGCCGTCGTTTCCATAAAAGCCGAGGTAGTTTCCATGGCCAAAGTAAGGAGACACGCAGCCATATCGACTTGGATCATCAGAAAGTTCAACTTCCCCTCTAAAATTTGAGTAAGATGAACTCGACGAGAACTCATGGTTTTCGTATGGCTGCCATAGAGTTGAGCCCGGGAAGCCATACTGCGTTGAGTGAAATCCCGGAACATTTTGCTGTTGAGGGCATTCCTGTAAACGAGAGATCTCGTTAACACCAACACGAGAACTAGGATAAGGCGATGCACATAAGAATATCAAGAAAGAGTGATGATCACCTTTGAAGAATCGAGAATCATGTCAGCTGACATCCAGACACTAGCGGTATCAGGCTGCATACCGAACTCGTAGTCCCCCATATGCGACGCCTGGTAGGGAGAAGCGATGGGGGTTGAGTAGTTGCTCTCGGTACTCATGAATGCGGTTTGAGTTGGGATATCATCAGAAAGGATAATAGGCTCATTTACTGCTACTGAGGAGAAACCTCCATGGCTTGAACTGGATCCAGTTTCCTTAGATGCTGCTGCTGCTGCTGTCACTCCACTAGCCTCGCTCGTCGTCTTCTTTGAAACGTCGTTTTTCTTGATGACACGACAGAGGGCGAAAGGACCCTGCAGATCAAGCAGCAGACGTTCTTCACTCGACCACACAAATCAACCAAAATGCAAAGGGATTAACATCACAACACTGGGCCAAGACTTGTGGTCTAGTGGCACCTGGCTGCACTCCCATATGAAGGGGGTGGGTTAGAGCCTCAGTGGAGGCGATATTGACTCTTTGAGCTTCAATAGGTTGAGAAAGTAGTTTTGAATAGATACTGCATTGTAACAGAGTCAGTAGTACTCAAAAAACATCACAACACCGGGATTTCTACTGGGATTTCTCGAGTTTGCTTACCTGAAAACTAGGATTGCCATGGGAATCTTCATCAGAAATGCGATATTCGTGCATTACCCAATCCGTTCTATCCCCGAGAGGAGCTCTCCCGCGATAGAAAACCAGTGTCTTTCGGTACCCAACAGTTGCAGGCTGACACACAATTCTCCTATCCTTGCCCGTCGCCTTCCAGTACCCAGATTTCGTGGCTCGATTCGTCCTAGACCCATTCGGATACTTCTTGTCTCGAGGGCAGAAGAAGAACCACTCCATATCGCGCTTTGGCAGGAACGATTTATCTGCAACTCATACATACACATATCAGAATCAATAAAAACACACTAAAAAGGAGAGATGCCCCACAGAGAACCTCATCTTTTGGCAAGAAAAACAAAGTTGCAAACAAAAAAAGCAATAAAGCATCCACTTTTCCATATATAACAAGACAGTTAAGTTATAAGTTATTAGCTTTCCATTTTGCTTCCACACAATTATTAATCAACAATCCCAAGAAGACAACAGCATGTTCACACTCATTCAGACATTTCCTCAAACACCTAAGCCTCAACAATTTTACCTGGCAGCTCCCATGGATCAAACTTGTACAAATCCACTTCTGGGATCACTTCTAGCTCAATCTCAACCCCATCAGTCTTCCTCTTGAGATAGTATCCAACCAACTCATCATCCGTTGGATGGAACCGAAACCCCGGTGGCAATGATGCTCCCCCCATCTCTCAATTCCTAATCCCACACCCTAAAAAAAAAAAACCCCCAAAACTAGCTAAAGATCAGACTAGAAAGCAAAGAGGATAAGATATAGTGATATACACTTAACAGTTAGCTAAGTCCCCAAACTGTATCTATTAAAAATCTGGAAAATCCAAAAGTAATAGCCTTTGGCCACACAAAATTCAGTTTCAAGAAATGCAAAGAATTTCCACAGAATGCATCCCTTGAGGAACAGAATCATTGTACTTGGGAAAAAACACTCTCAGCACTATGTTCTTCTCAAACCCCCTTTCCCACCAAATAAAAATTCAATCTTTTATTTAAGAAAACAAATTGGGATTGACCAGAACTGTGATTTGCCAAGAAATTAGTTTATTACTAGCTAATAGTGGATTACATGAAGAGAGAGAGAGAGATAGAGAGAACTGAGAAAGGGTGTGTTTGTGTAGAGTAAAAAGAAAGAAGAGAGGAATTGAGAATTTATAGTGTGCAGAGAGAGGCACTTTCAAGGTCCAAAAAACACTACTTAACAATGGCCGAAAGGGTGCTGGCTAGCTTCCCATGAATTCTACGGTGGCCCCCACTTAAACCAGAGAGGTGTTCACACCTGAAAAACTGTTATTTCCCGCCAAAGATAGAATGCTGACAGTTAAAAGACGAAGGTACAACGTTGGAGTATGACTGGACGCCATGCTTGGGTGTGCTCTGACGTGTATTAACTACAAATTTATTTATATATATAAAATATTTGCCCACAAAAAGTAAAATTTTCATGCTTCAGGACTGCACCTCCCAGCGAATAGAACAGTGGAAGAATAAATAATCATGATGATTCAATAGTCCACTAGGTGAGATGACTAGTGTTTGCTTTGTCTGGTGTCCACAAGAAGCTCACCACATTGGTGAAACTCTCACAATCCGGTTGTCAGGCTCAATCATGTGTAGAAATTGGAGTTTCTTCACACTAGGATTTCATTGAGTGAAAGAGAACATATTAATTTTCTTACGATAAAATAGTGAGTCAAAGATTTTTAATTTTGATATGTTAATTATTATACGTTAAATTGTTAGATCAAATGTTTATAGCTAACTTAATAACGAAATCACAATTATATTACCGGCCTTATACTTGCATGCTGCAGGCATCTTCGCATTTGAAATTCACACCGATGATAATAGGATGGATGTGAGTCTTCAAACTCTGCTCAACACAAATATTTATAAAATAAAAATATTTTGAATATTTTAAAATTTTGGTAAAACAATTTTAAAAATAAAGAAACAAATGTGACAAAACTTAAACATTAGAAACTAATAAATATGAAATACAAACTGATCTAGCTGCTATACTCATTAAAAAAAGTTTAAAAAGAATGGAATTTCCTCTTTTTGGAATAAGCTTTTTTAAAAAATAAAAATTCTTGGTCTAGGTCTTTGCCAAGTCTTGAAGCTGCTTGGTCCTTACAGATCATGATGAGTAGACAAAAACACTTTCTTCATCTATCGTATGCGTCATTGTATGGCCCAATGTCCAAAAAGATGTGTTTTTACCTTTTGTACAAATAAAGTAGAGTATAATTCTGGTAATTAAAAGTTACGAGTTCTATACTTGTTAACACTTTTTCGGTTGAGTCAGATGCACATTAATTTTGTAGTGTACTTTATCTCTCTGATGTGGTTTGTTAACTATTACACATGAATGAAATTTATCTAACATATATCCTTAAATAGCGGTTGCAGTTACTTTCGTCACCAAAAGCACAAAAAATGTGTTTCTTGAAAGTGATAATTGTCACTTTTTTGTGGTTACCAACCTTTCAATTTTTTTAAGTTTTTGGTTTCACATGGAAGTGGTAAAGCTATATTTATAGTTTGCAGGGCAATTACTCTTATTAATTCCCATCAAATTTTGAAGGGGGCCATCCAATTGGTGAAAGAATTAGCAAAAGATACGTGTGGAGAGGTGATGTGATGGAACTACTTTGCCTTTGTCACTTGTGAAAAATAAAAGATGTGAAATAAAAAAAGTTGGAGATTATGTTGTTTCTATTATCACTTCGTGTGTCATAAATGATTTCAATAAAACTGTAGTGAAGTACTTATAGTACAACTTTCTTTGTATTCAATTTCGGAATTCATCGAGGAATTCCAGCTAAGTTGTGGTAGGCAATTGACTCATTAACTATATAGTTTTAAGTTCTACCCTTATGAGAGTTACTTATTGGCTTTCTTGGTTGAGCTGGTTACCTCACTGTGGTTCTTTGGCGAGCTATACTAGGATCACAATGTGAGATTCACCCAAAGCGCATATTCAGTAGTGGTTACAGGTTTTCTTGTAAATCAAAGTTCGGAGTCGATTATGCTTAGAAACTTAGAATTAATGCTCCAAGAAAAAGCAAGGCTATACTAAGATTACAAGTGAGCTTCACTCAAAGCGCATATTCAGTAGTAGTTGCAGATTTTCTTGTAAATCAAAGTTAGGAGCCGATTATGCTTAGAAACTTAGAAAAAAAAGGTCGCCTCCAACCTATATATATCCTAGAACAAGAAAATCAAATTAGAAAACATTAATGGTCTAAGAAAAAGGGCGATATGATATCCAAAGAAAATATGTAGATCAATACAAACCGACTCTAGAGAGATAGTTGGCTGGCAAAAGAATGAGATATCATTGTTTGACATGTCTATAAGGAGCAAAACAAGTTGACTGCTAAGCTAGCAAGTTAGAAAATTGAAACGGCCTTGATAGATCTCCTCTAAAAGTATTAGAAATAGTCATCAAGAATTAGATATGTGTGTCATCACGCCCTAAAAGAATTATTACTAGAGATCATTAAGTTTTTAGTTATCACTCAATTATCGTACCATAAACAAAAAATAGAGGGTGATAATGGACTGCATGCTTTTAGATGAGATAAAAAGGTGTGTTAAGGCTTTAAAGATCAAAAGTGAAATGCCACAGTTGCAAACCAGTGATAGAGTGTGAAATGGAACTTTTTCATGCCCAAGATGGGACCTAAAACCAGTTTCATTTGCATATATATATACAAATTGTGGGGTGGGGGGAGGGTTTCCAAGAATTTTCTATAGATTTAATTTTTCTTATTGTGACCCACCAAATTTTTTAAAAGTTGCAATGTTCCCCACTCCCTTTACCCAAAAATAAGATAAACAAAACATTTATAGGCTCTCAAAGCAAGAGCATATCAATCAAATGCATGCATGATATGATATCCTTAGCTCTTGGTGTTCAATAACCTTTTTGATCATTCACATTGAGAGTTGGATATGATGTAATTCCTTTATAAAATTTCAATATATATATATATGTGTGTGTGTGTGTGTACTCATTGTTGTCCAATAATTGGCACAATTAGTAAGTGTCTAATGGTGTTGGGTACTCATAATAATGGTAGAATGTTATGTGTTATTAATGTGCGTTATAGGGAGAAAAAAAATGTTATCTGCACGCAAATATAATTTATATGTATATTTATACAAGTTCATGTGATTTCACAATTCTTAATATTTATATTATTAGCTGCTTGTGAATTGATGGATTTAACAAAGAGTAAGTCAAATAAGATTGCATTATCACTACGTGTAAAGTACATAAGCAAATTTGTGTGTATTTACTACGGAGTATTTAATATTACCTTTAGTATGAGGTCAGGAGTTCGGACCAATAAGTATGTGTAAAATTACGTAAGCAAATTTGTGTATGTGCATCTAATATTACCTTTAAATATAACATGAAATCAAGAGTTCGAGTCCATGCATGTGCATGCAGCAATGCTCTTGGACCATAGGGCTACCTTCGCATATAGCTCGACCAAGTAAAATGAGCTAATTTTCCTTCAAGTAAAGAATCAAAATTGAAACTTGCGAAGAGAGTCGACGATATTTTTTTTTTTTTTTGAGTACAGAGTCGACGATATTGTTTCTCAAAATAATTTGATTTTAATGATAATTCACTATGAATCAGTTTAACTCAATGGGGTAGCTCAAGTGGCAAGTGAGCTCTCTTTGTGGGGAAGAATTCTGGGAGAACCCGGGTTCGATTCCATAAGTGACGATTCCCCCTGGGCCAGCTCCCATGCCTCTGGGTGAACCTGGACCGTTAGACGGACAGAGAAAGACCCCGTGAGTTTACCAAAAAAAACTATGAATCAGTTAAAATTGAAGGTGAATCAAGTCATCCTATACCTAAAATGAATTCATTAGTAAGGGAAAGCCTTGGTGTTAAAGTTGATTCCCGGCCGCAAGATCATAAGATAGGTTAGGTAGATGCAGTTACTATGGAAACTTGTGAAGGCAATTCAAGTACCAAAAGGATAAGAATATTTGTGTGCACTTTTACAAAAGCCACATTATTAATTAATACCTAGCTAGCTGCAAACCCTTAAAACAAGTATGATATATAATTTTCGCTTCCAAAAGAGGCAGTCAAGTGAGTAAAGTATAATTTTTTGAACTTAAAATTAAAGTTATGAGTTTAATTCTTGCAAACATTATTTCGGTTGAGCTGCTTGTCGTGCGAGATCTTCCTTACAAATTAAATATTGGTCATTAAATTAGTGGGGCGTGAAAAAACTAGTATGTACCTATATATATAATATTGAGCATTAAATTAGTACGTGGCCCGTGAAAAACTAGTATGTATGTGTGTGTATATATTCTATGTTTTTGTAATTGATGATAGCTAGGTAAGCTACTTTTGTTTATGGATACTCCAAAAGGGATGTATCATAAGCAGATGATAGATATGGATGGGTACATCTTTTCTTTTCTTGGTGTATACACTTTTTATTTAACGGACGAAATAGAAGAAAACGAAAGAAAATGATATATATGATTGAAAAGAATAGTGCAATTAAGGGGAATTGGCATGCCTACCTTTGGTCACTCTCTCAATTATTTCAACCTCAATTTGATATCTATAAAAGCCTAGTGTAGTGTTATAAATATAATACTAATTGTATTCTCAAGCGTATATACTTCTATCATATGGTCGTCATTTATCGGTGAGGGAAAAATGGACCCCTAAATTAAAAGCAATAATAATCAATCAGCATATGCTCTGAAAGCGATGACCAAGTCGGTGGAACATGATTTTTGTATCTAAAAGTCAGGAGTTTGATTATTGCCAATACTCTTATTATTCAAACAAACCCATTATATCACTACACATAATTAATTTTTCTAGCGTGGTTAGTACTTAGTAACTACGGGTTTCTCTCGTAATCCAAAAAAAAAAAATCAACAAATTAAGAAGTAAAAAGTAAAATGAAAACCCTAGCAATAGATCATTACATATATATACCCATTGATGAACAAATTGATGTAGGTATAGTGATGCTGAGCAATGGCATGCATGAACCAATAATCTAATGAAAACAACAAGAGATTACACCACGATGTGACATGAAAGTGTACCTACAACAAGCATATATAGTATTCACATTGAGGTTTGAATTGGTGTGAAACCAATCAATTAATTAACAAAGAAAATTTTAATTTAAAAACACAACTTCAATTGCGCTATCGCTCAAGAGTAAGACAATAACTTTATTTAAAATAAGAGATTTGACGTAAATTGTTTAGAGTAAGAATTTTTCGTCTCCTGCTATTCTACTTGGCGGTGAAAATTTTGGGCACGAAAAGAAATGGATGGTTCTCAATATATACTATGCTCTCACGTGTAGTTTATAAAATTGAGGGCATTATAGTTAAGACCTCCCTCTATTTAAAATTATTACCACTATAAAATTAATTCGGACTAGTCAGCTTAAATTTTATCTCAAAAAAGTCAAAAAAAAATAATTATTATATTTTGTAATAGTCATATATGGTGTATATATATATATCCTTGTCGCTGTTGGTTGTTGGTCTCATGTCCTCCTCCCCTTTCGGCACTTTGTCTAGTTGCCTCATTGTAGGATTATTTGTCCCACTCAAAATAAACAACGGCTACTAAATCATTCAAAATAAATAAAAATTTATCTCGAAAGGAGTGGTCGAGTGAGTATAACATAACTCTCATACTAAAATGTTACAAATTTGATTTTAGTCAACACCTTCTTAGTTTAGTCCGTAGCACATAGTCTTCTTACCGTGATTTACTTTTTTGTATGATTTACATATTATTATAAAGAAACGAGATTATTCAGTGTACGTATATATACCTTCGAATAGTGATGGTGAGTTTTAAACAGAACTTACACAAAGATAGATGATGATGGTGATGAATTTGTTGCCTGCACGCCAAACTAAGCAACAAACGAACTCTAACAAAGATGATACAAATTTGTCTAATAAGTTGACTTTGGGCAACACAATGTTGGGGAGTGGCATTCGAGTTTGTGAATTTATGTAAGAATGCAAAGGTTTTAGGAGCAGCTAATGGGGATTGATTGACTTGGTAAAATTAAAATGGTTTCTTTCAAAAAATAATTTAAAAGTTTTATTATTGTTATTATGGGGTTTTTTTTGGTGGGTGATATACAAATTCAATGAAATTCCTTTTTTTTTTTTCTCTAATTATATGCTTGTCCTTATTATCGACTAGAACAATTTTCTTTTTTGGGAGAGGGGAGGGGGAAGCCAGTACAATCACTGGGTATTTCTAATGAAAGCCATTCTACCTCAGTCGTTCTCCATAAGAGCGTGAACATCATTTGGTGTTTCAATGAACTCGATCCATTGCAATTCTTCCTAGGAGCGCCTTTGGCAAGTCAATTAGCAGCCTCATTACAGTCGCGGTTAATATGGCAAAAGGGGATTTTCCACTGTTTAGAGCTCCGCTCTTTGCAAATGTCACCCGTGTAGCACAGGGACCAAAGGTTTGGGTGCTCTTGTAATCCAATCGATCGCTTGTTTAGAGTCACTCAGCACTTGAAGCTTCTTAATTCCTATGTTTCAAGCCCAACTCTTTTTCGCACTAGAACAACTTTTTTTCGCACTTGAAGCACTAGAACAACTTTTTTTTGCACAAGCATTTATGCACTGAAAAGATCACTGTACTGGTTCGTTCTTAACTTGGTTGAAGCATATACGCGTGAGCTATATAAGAACAGAGCGTGAAGTCTAGATAAAATATGCATTTAGTAAAAATAATACACTTGTAAATTTCTTGAGAATAATATATACTTCTTGATCTTCACCATGACTGAAGTTTGCATGAACATGTACATGTAAATAATCTTGTGCAACTTTTTCGTAAATCAAATATTTTGTTTAATTAAAGATAGGCATGCTGTTTCTAGGTGTTCATGGTGCAAGATTTCTTTGGTTTGTAAACATGACAAAATTTACAAGTGTTCATGATTGACTTAATTTAGGGATGAAGTATGTATATATGGACTAGATTAAGTTGATGGATATGGACGGCAGATGATGCAATCTTGGACGATGATCAAAGCATGCCTATTAAGAATAATAAATATTATTTCATTTTATTATGGATCTTATCTAATGTAATCTACGTAAGAAATAATCGAAATGGGTTGTTAGGAATTGTATGTTATTTAATTAATTCATTTCTTTTTATTTTTATTTTTCATCTTTCTTTGGATAAATAAATAATAAAAAAAAATGGATTTTCTCAGCAAAGTCAAGATTGTTGTCCTAATGCAATCAATTAGAAGATTTTAGTCCACACAATATAAAATATAAGCATTTTCACATAAAATTATATAGGTGTGAATGCCACAAGTTTTTTTTCACCTTTAATTTCATTGTTACTTGATGATTTTATTGGCCTAGTTTAATTTATGTAATCGTGATAGCCTTATTCAGTTTGAGTATACAAGCTAGTCAGTCAAGATATACTTCGTAATAATCTTTGATAAACACGTTGGATTATACAGCAGAAGTATGATATTTAGATTGGCAAATTGTTAGTAATTTAGGTACAATCGTCTAGGGTCTATTACAATTATTTCCATAATGTTTGTTTATGGTAGATACAATGTTAGAGAATTAGAATTAGAATTCCAAACAAATTGATGGAGTACCCCATATATACGGGAAAGGAGGCTGGGAAACAACGTGCTGAAGAGTCACTAACAAAATCGATGTAGCGACTTACAGTTGGATGCTCATGTCAATCACACTACGGGGTGGTTGCTTATGTGATGGTTGACTCCAAAAGCAAACGTAACATTTTCTACTAATGAGATTTAACCAATTCCCCTACTTACCATAGTTCTTGATCTTCGTGACTTGGAAGTGAGAGCATGTCCACAATACTTAAGTTATATATAACTCCATTATTAAACATATAATGCTACTTGCACTAAACTTTTTTTTTTTTTTTTACAAAATCTTTTATCATTTGATTTGTGTTCATTTAATTAAATTATATTAGAGTCCACTAATCCATAACAATTAATAGTGTGAGGATACAAAAAGTGAAATATTTCTCCACGTCAAGATATTTCACTAGATTGATGGTGGAAAAAGTATCATTTTTTTTTTCAAAAAAAAAAAACAATAATTTATTATTAACAACATTTATCTTAAATAATATGGCTAGACTTCAACATGTCTCCTATATATGGTCTTAGGTCTACTATAAATTATTAATCATAAGAACTATTTTGCAATCTTGGGAAGTTCACCTTCACACTACTTTTTCTTTCTCATTATCTTCAACTAACATGATACATATTGATCAATAAAAAAAAATTAAAAAAAATGTTTAGGAGCTATTACACGTGATCGGGACCTACTCAATGCATACCTTAAAGGTCTAGAATAGTAACAGTGAGTTTCTTTCGTCACTAAATTTATTTTTCTTAAAGAAATTAAAGAACTGTTCAGATTTGTCCTCATACAGTCAAATCAAGACATAACAAGACGATGACTACTACTACTACTACTATTATTATTATTATTATTATTATTATTATTATTATTATTATTATTATTATTTTGCATACAACATCCTTTATCGCAACTAAGGTGGGAGCGATCTGATGATTCAATTTGTATTACGCTTGGAGAATTTAACTCTTACTCAAGAAATGATTAACTCAAAACCTTTTCAATATAACACACAGATAACTGTTGTTGAATCTTCAATCTTCCAATTACATTAACAGACCGTTTCTCAACGTGTTATCCCAAACTACTGACTTTCAAAATAATACTATTTGAAAAACCATTTAAAAAAAAAACCTAATAAACACCTTATTATTTTTTCCACCTTTGTGGCTTTGTGTGTGAGTGTGAATTAAGTGGGAAATGGGAAGAGATAAGAGCATGAGACAAAAAGAGAGAATGCGAAACACAACTGTCCTAGTGTTCTCTGTGCACTATGACATAATCTTCCAAGATTACGGTCTAAGTAGCAATCATTAAGATTCGAGATTCAATTCATAAAACATCAGCTGATTAACATGCGATTATGCTTTTTGTATTGGCATTATGAAATCCTTAACCTTAATTAATGTTAATCTCATCGGAATGTTTGCTGCAGCCTCCAGATGGGTCCGTCGAGTGGGTCTTAGTGTGTCCGCCGGCTGTCGGCAGCGTAATTACATTTTTTTTTAAAAATATTTTTATTTCTCTCAAAAAATATTTTTATTTCTCTCAAATTTTTTTTAACCTTTGGGTCAAACATGATTTGTGGATTTTGAGGAGGTCTTCATTGAATTTTTAAAAAAGTAGAAAAATGTTTCGATTTTAGTTAACGAAGAATTACTAATCTTTTAATACTTATAAACATGTATCTATTTATTATTAATTTCTAAGTTAAATATTAATTTATTGGTCAGAAAATGAACTTATTTTTCTTAATAATCAAGTTGATATTTATATGCTTGGTTTCACATTTATATATTATGTAATATATGACCAATATGTATTATTTGTAGTGTTTTTGTTTCTTACATAGATTCTTGAAGAACATTTAGGCAAAATGGATACTAAAATAATATGAATTCATTTGTGAATTATAATATGTATATACAGAGTATTAAGATTTGTGTATGGTAATAATTAATAGACCGAATCTACAATATGAATATAATTGATGAACTTCACCTGCCATTTTCTCTATAAGATATTATGTTTAATGAAAATTTTATTAACTTTTTTTTTATGATGAAAGAAACTTGCAGTTACTATTTGAGGGCATGCACAAAGTAAATTTATCTCCTATGTAATAGTGCGAAAATCATAGGTCATAGGTGAGATAACTCATTGGTGATTAACTTTTTTTTCCTTTTTATTAAGTCTTAATCATGATTATCTTAATTTTGACTAACGTTTCTGGTCACGTTGTCATGTTGAAATCGATATCTGCGCGTGTTTAGGATTTTGTTCTTATTAGAATATTGAATCTTCGCATATTTGGGCCGTATTGCTGAAACAGCCCATTTAGGTTATTTTGGGCCATACATTTGCCCAATAGCTTTACCTATCCTTTTTGCTTATTTAAGCCTGGCCCAATTAATGTGAATATTAACAACAATAAATTAGTCAAATTTCCATGATGGATTTAGCAGTTTCATGTGTACAATTCTGAATTACTTAGCCAAGATACCAATAGTTATACTATGAACTCGGATCCACCTTGCAAAGTGAACCTATCACAATTTACATACTGAATATTTACAATTTAAATTACGAACATTTAGTATGTAAATTATGAATATTTAATTGTGAACTTTAAGTATATATATTGTGAGCATTCAATATATAAATTGTGTATGTTTGATCCATATCCACCTTGTAGTAAGGTCGCCGGTGGCCATTTCCCAGGGAAGGCGAATAGTTGGTCACCTTCCAACGAGAAAGGCAACGAGTGGTTGCCTTCCATGGAGAAGGCTTCCACCGGGAATGACGACTAGTGATGGTTCGACCGTCATTAAATTTTCTGGTATGAACTGAAATGACCTGCAATTTCTAATAGCATGTCATTTCCCGATATTTGGTCGTTATTGTCCCAATTTAATATATTAAATGATGTAATTACACTTTTTAAAAGTTTAGGAACCTAATTGACTTCGTTAGTGGCTTATTTGACCATTTTCCTTTTAAAAAGAAAAAAAATTTAACAAAAGGAAAAAAAAAACAATATTTGAATTTTAAAATTCACTTTTTATGTAGTTTTCTCCCTTCTACTTTCAAACTTTTAACATTTGCCCCCCAAAATTTTGGATTTTTAGGGGTTTAGGGTTTGTGTGAAACAATGTATTGATATGAAGATAAGGTCCCAAAAAATCTACAAAACTTCACGGATGGCCATTGCCATAAACTAAACTCTCAAACTCTCTCTTTTTTCTCCACTCTCCATGGCTGCAAAGCTCTCCACAGCTCTAGATATCCATTTCAGCTATCCATGTTCCTCAGAAACAAAGCACCCATATGTCTTCAATTCTCCATCTTTAACATTACCCAGAAAAAGGCTCAACATTTCTTGCAATAATTCATCAAAATCCCCTCCAAAAACAGCAGAAAAGCCTGAAAATCGTCGAAATGGGAGCCCTTCTTTGTCTGAACAGCTTAAGCCTTTATCCACAACGGTTCTTGCTGACCAGCCAAGCCAAACTAAGCTCTTATCCAAACCGCAATCCACTTGGGTCAACCCGGCCCGACCCAGACCTTCTGTTCTCTCTCTGCAGCGTCAGAAGCGCTCTTCTTACTCCTATAACCCTCAGATTAGGGACCTGAAGAGGTTTGCTAGGAAATTGAATGAAGGGTATTTTGATGAGGAGGGTTTCATGGCAGTTCTTGAGGAAATCCCAGAGTCACCCACTAAAGAAAATGCTTTGTTGGTGCTTAATAGCCTTAGGGATTGGCAAAAATCTCTGCTTTTCTTGAATTGGATCAAGGCCAAGGATTTGTTTCCACTGGAGACTATATTCTATAATGTGGCCATGAAGTCTTTGAGGTTTGGGAGGCAGTTTGAGCATATAGAGAGGCTGGCTTTTGAGATGGTGGAGAATGGGGTTGAGCTTGATAATATAACCTATTCGACTATCATCACGTGTGCGAAAAGGTGTGGGCTTTTCGATAAGGCTTTGGAGTGGTTTGAGAGGATGTACAAGACAGGGTTGATCCCTGATGAGGTGACTTACTCTGCTGTGCTTGATGTGTATGCTCAGTTGGGGAAAGTTGAGGATGCGATATCGTTGTATGAGCGAGGGAGGGCGAGCGGGTGGACCCCCGATGCTGTGGCGTTCTCTATGCTGGCTAGAATGTTTGGTTCTGTGGCTGATTATGATGGGATTAGGTTTGTGTTGCAGGAAATGAAGAATGTTGGGGTTCAGCCCAATTTGGTTGTGTACAATACGTTGTTCGAGGCGTTGGGGAAGGCCGGGAAGCCGGGCTTGGCTAGGAGTTTGTTTGAGGAGATGTTGGAGTACGGGCTTACTCCGAATGAGAAGACGTTAACGTGCTTGATCAAGATTTATGGGAAGGCGAGGTGGGCTAGAGATGCGTTGGAGCTTTGGGAGAGAATGAAATCGAAGGGTTGGCCTATGGATTTTTATTTGTATAATACGTTGTTGAGTATGTGTGCTGATATCGGGTTGGAGGAGGAGGCCGAGAGGCTGTTTGGTGATATGAAGGAGTCGCGGAATTGTAAACCGGATAGTTGGAGCTATACGGCCATGATAAATATATATGCGAGTGGGGGAGATGTGGAGAAGGCAGTGAGTTTGTACAAGGAAATGGCCGAGGAAGGGGTTGAACTTAATGTGATGGGGTGCACTTGTTTGATCCAATGCTTGGGGAAAGCGAAGAGGATTGATGATTTAGTTATGGTGTTTGAAGCGTCGATGGAGAGAGGGATTAAACCTGATGATAGGCTTTGTGGGTGTCTGCTCTCGGTTGTGTCCTATTGCGAAGGCGAGGATGCAGAGAAGGTTCTTGGTTGTCTACAGAGAGCGAGCCCGAGATTGGTTGCCGTTGTGAGGATGTTAGGTGAAGAGAGCACAAGTTTTGACACTGTGAAAGAAGAGATCAGAGTGATTCTCAGCAATACCTCTCCGGAATCCCGAAGACCTTTCTGCAACTGTCTGATTGATATATGCAGGAACCGAAACCTGCAGAACCGAGCTCACGAGCTGCTCTACATCGGGACTGTGTATGGGCTGTACCCCGGTTTACATAGCAAGACATCCCAAGAGTGGCGTTTGAATGTCCGGTCACTCTCTGTGGGGGCTGCACGCACTGCATTCGAGGAATGGATGGCGACACTCGCCAAAATTGTGCAGCGCGAGGAGCCGCTGCCTCAACTTTTCACGGCTTACACTGGCGCGGGAACCCACAGGTTCTCCCAAGGCTTGGCTAATGCATTCGCTTCGCACCTGGAAACGTTCGAAGCCCCTTTCAAGGAGAGCGAAGAGAAGGCTGGATTTTTCGTCGCGACTCAAGAAGATTTAGTGTCTTGGATCCAATCAAAGGCATACTCTTTGGATGCTGCAACTGCAACAGCATAACAGTATTCGGTATTCCCACCACTATATGCTTATTTCATTCTGAATATATATGTAAGTCTAAACTTTATGAGAAATTTCAATGGAATGATTCCATTAGGACCATTTATAGCATTCTGAATACAGAAAATTGGTGCTTCTTTTCACTCTCCCAGTTGTAACAAGAATTTTTACACAGGGTTTCAATAGTTTTTTCTCCTCTGAAAATGGAGTCTAGTGTAGAGCTCTGTAAGACTGTAACTAAGCCAAACCCCATCACCCCCCAATCTGATTACAAGCACTTCTCTTGCCCTAAGCAAAAGAGGAAAAGAACAAAATAAAAATGAATGAAAAAGGATGCTATGCCTATGGAAAATCTAGAAAGGAAGAAGAGGAAAATAAGAGTCAGTTTTCTTGTCTAAGAGCACATCCAGGATAGTCCCAGCTACAAAATTTATACCCTCATCCGGAAACCGATTCTCAATAAGCCTCGGTTTCAGTCTGGCATCGGTTTTTGCTATCAGCATTGCAAGCTTCAGCTTGCCCAAAGGTTGAGATGTGAAACCAGATCACGATTGAATTTCACTGTGTTTTCAGAGACCTTGACCCGATTCCTGAATATCAACCTGCAGCTTGCAAGGAGTAAATTGATTGCTGCAGCCTGCAGGGATTGGATTTCTTCGGTTGGAGAATTCAAAGGTATTTTCCTGATGATTTCCAAATTCTTCCTTCAAGTGATATTACCATAACAGTTACATCGTCATGGTACTTCCTTCGGTCTCCTGTTGGGATGTCGAGCAATTCATGTAAATCCATTCCTGCAAACACAATAAACCCAGCTCAAATCAGAAGGTCTTGAATTATGGCATTCCTTTGTGCAAAAGTTTAATTTGTCCACCCATGGAATACTAAATGGTATAAGGATAACCATGAAATTTTATGTTTTTTGATGGTTAAACCAATTCAACTCCCTTTATGCAATTATTTGCAACATCTAATAAAATGAGTGGGGAAATAAAAACCATTGTTCAATTTACCAGCTTTCTTGGCTGCGCGGAACAAAAGCTCCTCAATCAGGTGCTGTGCAGGATCTCCATCAGGAAATTTCTCCATGAAATTCTCAACATGGGAAACAACCTCCTCATTGCTGAAGTATTGATATAAGCCATCAGAGGAGAGCACCAAAAATTGATCTCCAGGACAGAGTCTATGGTGACGTAGAGAAGGTGTACAAGATATGTAAGGCGTGTTGCCAATATACTCATTGCGAAACATTTCCAATAACGCATCATTCAACTTACGCTGCAGCAAGAATGCTAATAGGTTATATAAGCAAATAAGCAATCACCTTTCATACATGGATCTAAAGAATTATCATACAGCGTTCTCAAAGTTGCAAATAATAGCTAAGTTTACAAGGGAAAAACCAAAGCTCAATCTAGAAAGTAAATAGCAAACCTGTTTCAGGAAGCCTGCCCCAAATGCACGGGTGACCTTTAGGCGACCTTTCACTCTATCATTCACAATACAGTTACTGTCATCTGGATGCTCATTCTTGATTCTGATAACCTCCTGTAATCATACAATAATGTAATACGTGTATCAAAGCTCAATTTTGGAAAAGTAAAACCACAAAATATCAATGATATTCACAAAATCGCAAATAATCTCCCTCACCCAGACAACAAAGACCTTCCTTAAAAGCAGCACTGTTTACTTCATCAAAACAGATGCAACTTGACAGTACAAAAATATCTTCAACAGTAATCGAAGAAGATTGACCGACATTTTAAGCTTATGGTAGTTGGTACTATATTGAAGATATCAATGCACATTTTCATCATGTATATGCAACTATTGAAAAGTTAATATGGAGTAGTTCTCTTCTGTTTGCACTGGCTCTATACATCTTTTTTTGTGAATGAAATAACTTATTAAAAGAAATGAATAAAGGGTTACAGTCATAACTCAAACTACACATGGACATTATCAAGATAATGAAAATGCAGCGCTGCTTGACTAGCAGAAATGACAAGCATTTTCCTTGAACATGCAAGTAGATTCTGAAGCTAGAATTTCTACAAATCTATGAAAATGAGGATAATTAATTTTCAGAATCCATGCCTATTGTAGCTAGTTTCTTTGAAATAAAATGAAAATCACAATATCTTAGGAAGAGAAAGAATGGCTGCTGAAAATTATGTACACTAATAAGACAGCATTTGATCTTATGCTAAATTGGCAGGTTTTTAAAGATCAAATAAAGCTCTCTGGTTTAACTTTCCTATATCTGTGAAAAGCCACAACCAGATTTCTCTAAGTTCCACGCATTGGGATCACTGAGGCAGCAGACTAGTTGAGGTATGGAATGATAGGACATTACACAAGGCAGATATTAAACCATTTAATACCATAACATATGCCCACAACGTTCTTTTGGATAAAACACCAGACAATTTAGATGCACAAAACAAATGTCAAGCTTACAGCTTCTTGGTGAACACTTCACCATCTAGAGCCACAATTTAATTAGTTAAGCATAAAAGCAGTGGGCAGTTCTCATCAAACCCTGAACTTTGGCTTTAGAACAAAGGCAGCTACATTCAAATTTTAAAGATGTTTACACTGATTTACAATGTGTTCAAAAGAAACCCGCTTAGAGAACATCAGAACTAAATCAATGCATTCTACAATTTCAAATTTTAGCAGTGATCTTCAAAGGGAAAATTCCACAAAATCACAGTTTAATACTTCATTTATCCCACCTTTAGCAAATGTTATGGATGTTCCATTGAAGAGTAATAAGGGCAAAAAAATCTACACAAATGTCCATGCATTTAGTATTAATGTGTACAGTTGGTGTTACTATGACACCAAATGGGTGCCATCTCCATTTCATACTCCAAAGGAAAGAAACAAATAAGAAAATCTTCAAATGAAGTAATTAAATAGCAATAAAGAGACTGAAAACACCAGCAGAACCCAACTGAAGGAAAGAGAACTTACTTCTTCAATGCTTGTACTATGATCAGTGGACAATTGCAATGCAGTCAACCTCATATCTTGAACAGGCACCACATTTGACACCTTATCTTCTACCTGAATGCTACCATTAAACTCTTCAGCTATACCATCCACAGTTAACCCATCATTACCTAGAACCGTTGCATTTGAACTAGAAGTAACCTCTTCAGGCTCATACTTTGCTACTATAGCTCGACTATCTCCCACATTCATCACATACACATCTTCATCTCGCATCAAAGCAACCAACAAACAAGAACCCATCAGGGCAAGCTCTGGACATCGATCAAGAAGCTTATCCGTCATATCCAAGTAAGCAAGCTCAGTTATTTCAAGAGCCCCTGACATTGCTCTCAAAACTAACTCATGGTCTACTGGACCCACTTTGCGTCTACTCCCGTTTCCAATAGTCCTTTCCTCTTCCACTCTATTCTCCTCCACCTCAACTTTCTCCTTACCTTTCAACCCAAATCTCCATGGAAACAATCTCCTACTCTCCCTGTGTTTACTCAACAATCCTTGTTTCAATTTCGACAACAGCAGTGATCTTCTCACTGCAGGACCTGCATTGTTCACACTTAAGGCATCCTCTACTGAAAATGCAAATCTATCTGAACCCGAAAGATCGAGACCATCTTCAGGATCGTCCTCTGCCAAATACTCCCATAATCTTCTCCTCCTCCTAACCTCAATCTCCCCCGAACGAAATGTCACCTTCTTTGTGGATCCTCTATCAAGCTGCTGAAAATTACCACCATTTACACCTTCAACTTCCCTAACCTCCCCATCTGTTGCTTCAAGTGATGAATTTGTATTTTGGGTGCCTGAATTCTCTGCAATCACATCATTTTCTACACTTTCACCTACTTCTTCTTGCCTACTAGTCTCTTCACTATCCCAAAACAAACCCTCTAGTTTTTTATACATTGCTTTGTACAGATTACTCATAAGGAATTCAGGGGCGTCTGGCCCATTGAATCCATCATAAATACCCACAAATAGCCATCCATGCTCTTCTGATACAACCACATGTACTCGATCTTCACCTGCTTTCCCTAAAGCCCACTGAATATTGCTGTCACAGCTCATTTCCGAGTCACGCCCGCAGTTTGAAGCGGGCGGGGCATCTTTATGGGTAACGAAATTCCTAACCGGTAACACCCACGGCCTCTTCTTCTCCGGGAAATTCCGGTATAGGGCGTTTCGAATTCCCGAAATGCCCCTCCTCCGTTTCTTTTTGACATAAACACCCCCCAACGGCGCCGAAAATGGAACATTATTTCCAGCGGGATCCGACCCGGTGGACCCGTCCAGCGGCCCGGATAGGGCGCCCCGCTCGATCGGACCCGACATGAAGAACGCTCTCTCCATCGGACCCGACCGTTCTCCGCCGCCGCGAGGAACAGGCTGAAGAGGCAAGGCGCAAAACGACGACGTACTCTCAAAACCATTGACATTGACAACGCTACCCCTCACTCCAGTAATAGCGCCATCAGTTCCAGGGGCATCGTCGTAAAATTCATCGACCTGAAGCACAGTTCTGGGAGTGGAGGTGTTAGCACTCACCGACGCACCGGAAATGGCCCGGAAACCGGTCTCCATTGGACCGGCGCCGACCGGTCTGGACTTCTGCTGACCTGGCTCGTCGAACCGGAGCGACTGCGAAGGCGAAACGAACCGATCGGAGTGGGGAGGCGACACGAACCGAGCTGAAGACCGAACGTAGCAGAATGAGTGGCCGAGCGTCTCGTCCAGTGGCTCGCCGGCGGTGAATACAACCTCCGCCGGCTCATCCCGGTTCGCCGCCGGGTTAACACACGGAAACAGATGCGAAAACCCTCCTCCCATCACATTCGATTCATCTCAATCCCCCCCACCCCCCAAATCAACTATATATATACACACACACACTGCAGTATATATTCTCGTATATATATAGAGAGAGAGAGAAAGAGGAACAGAGTTCTTAGAGAGAGAGAGCACCACGCCGGTGTATATATATATATATTTTTTGTATTTAGATTTACCTGCGAACTAAAAAAGACTGCAATGAAGAGAGAGAGAGAGGAGACCAGTGTTCTTTTTCTTTTTTGTAGAGAGAGAAAGAGTGTTTGAAAATGGGGAGAGAGAGAAAATTGAAATTTTGGACTGACGTGGCAGGTTACGATATCCACGTAGGAACACACGTGACTGCGGACGAAAAGACGGTTATGGGTCTGGGGGCTCTGGGGGGTTTTGAAGCGAAAGTGGTAAGTAGGGTCAACGGGGAGGGAAAATCGAGGCGTGCTTTTTTGTCTTCTTGGGGTGTTTTTGTCCGGTAGGTTTGGGTCTCTCTGGTTTTCTGTTTTGTTTTGAAGCCCAAGGTCAAGCCCAACTTCAGGTCAATATCTCTCCATACTAGAGATAACATCGGGTATAGTAATAATCCCACCAATTCTTATATCTTGTGCAATTGTTATATCATAGACCAGAGTTTATATTACATTATGAATTCTGATACAAAAATCTTATATATGTACATACAGTTAATAGCTTCTGTACATGTAAACAAATAAATAATTACTGACACATAATATGATAGTTACAAGTACAGAATGTGTTAACTATAAATACAAAATTTAAAAATTATTTTTGGACTATTGAGTTAAGCCGCACAGGGCGCATTTCAAACTAATTTAAGACAACTAGCAGGGTCTCACACACTTATATTATATGCTTATTAAAATTTTAAATAAAACACAAAATTTTAATGGAATGATTGCATTAGAATTTAGAACCATTTATAGCATTCTGTATACAGAAAGGGTAAAGCACAAGTATGTGCTCATGCCCAGAGAGACCATTTGGGAAATTGGTGCTTCTTTTTCTGCTCCCAGTTGTAACAACAATTTTTACACATGGGTTTCAATAGCTTTCTCCTGTGAAAATGGAGTCTAGTGTAGAGCTCTGTAACTAAGCCACACCCACCCCCTCCCCCCAATCTGCTTACAACCACTTCTCTTGCCCTAATTTAAAGAACAAAATACAAATGAATGAAAAAAAAGATCCTATGCCTCTATGCAAAATCTAGAAAGGAAGAGCAAAAGGAGAGTCAGTTTTCTTGTCTAAGAGCACATCCAGGATAGTCCCAGCTACAAAATTTATACCGTCATCCAGAAACCGATTCACAATATGCGTCGATTTCAATCTGCCACCGGTTGTTTTGCCATCTGCATTACGGGCTTCCCCACAAAGGTGTTTTGCTCAAGGCGGGACTTAACAACAGTCCTTGTTGAGACATGAAGCCAGATCGTTATCGAATTTCATAATGTTCCCAGAAACCTCAAACTGCAGCAGGTTCGGCTTGCAAGGAGCAAATCAATTGCTGCAGAGATTTGTGCTGTTGGAGGAATTCAAAGGTATTTTCCTGATGATTTCCAAATTCTTCCTTCGAGTGATATTACCATAACAGTGACATCGTCATGGTACTTCCTTCGGTCTCCTGTTGGAATGTCGAGCAATTCATGTAAATCCATTCCTGCAGACACAATAAATCCAGCAGGTTTTGAGTTAAGGCATTGAATTTAATGTCCATCCGCGGAATGCTAAATGGTCCCAAGTATCAAATAACCATGAAATTTTTATGTTTTTGATGGTAAAACCTATTCATCTCCACACAGATAACAGTATACCCTTTATAAAATGATTGGGGAAATAAAAACCATCGTTCAATGAAACAAGCATGATAGACAAAAAGTTGAAAAAGGAACAGTAGAATTAAAGTGACTTTGTTTAGACACGATTGTCAATTAATTAAGAAAAGGTCCTAATAAAGTGCATCAACCAAACCAAAGCTATGTTCTCACTAAGTCATGACAACTGCAAACAGCAGTACAGTGCACAACTGCTGATACATGATTCTGAAAAAACTGATAAGAGCATGAAATTGATGGCATTATACTATAGACACAGGTTTCAGATTTCCCTCCACAGGGAAGGGGGGTAATGTACAGAATGCAAAGCCACTGGAAAGAAACTATAGACTTTTTTCTTAAAATAAAATATCATAAATTGTATGTGCATGTGTCTGTGTACTCTTGTCTAGCAGATATAAAATCCTCTAAACAACTAATGAGATGTAACAGTCTAATAAAGTTGAAAATTCCAAAACAAGCTTAAAGGCTATCCTCAACACAAATAAAGACAAAAATTGAAGAAAATCAAGTGAAATATTACCAGCTTTCTTGGCTGCACGAAGCAAAAGCTCCTCAATCAGGTGCTGCGCAGGATCTCCATCAGGAAACTTCTCCATAAAATTTGCAACATGGGAAACAACTTCCTCATTGCTCAAGTATTGGTATAAGCCATCAGAGGAGAGCACCAAAAATTGATCTCCAGGACATAGTCTATGGTGCCGTAAAGAAGGCATACAAGATATATAAGGTGTGTTGCCAATATATTCATTGCGAAACATTTCCAATAATGCGTCATTCAACTTACGCTGCAACAAGGATGTTAAAACATTACATAAGCAATCCCTTTTCATACAATTATCATACAAGTTCTCATAGATGCAAATAATAGATAAGTTTACTAGTGAAGAACCAAGTTAGACACACAATACACGTGAGGGCAGAAAGCTCAATTTTTTAGGCTAGAGGAGCAAGCAACTGCTAGTGTGGGATACAACATTTAAATTACTGAATTACAGCACAAGGAGTATAATATTGTAACATATTGAAATGTGCTTAATCTCATAAAGCAGTTTTGCCAACTCTTTCCTGTAAGAGGGGTTTGTAACGGTTTTTACTCTTGACACAAAATTCTAGAAAGTAAATAACAAACCTGTTTCAGGAAGCCTGCCCCAAATGCACGGGTGACCTTTAGGCGACCTTTGACTCTATCATTGACAATACAGTTACTGTCATCAGGATGCTCATTCTTGATTCTGATAACCTCCTGTGGAAAGTTAGAGGAAAGGAATTTAGAATATGAAAAAACAATGACCAAGCATAAGATGCAAATAATACAGTTAAAATTAACAATTATTCTAAAACAATTTGTAATAACACCATAATGTAATACATGTATCACACTTTAATTTCAAAAAAGTAAAACCAAGAAATATCAATGACATTCACAAATAATCTCCTTCACCAAGCCACAAAAACCTTTCCTAATGGCAGCAGTGTTTTACTTCATCAAAACAGAGGCAACTGGACAGTACAGAAATATCTTCAACAGTAATCAAAGTTTGACTGACATTTTAAGCTCATGTCACTGAATTGAAGATATCAATGGGCATTTTCATAATTTATATGCAACTATTAAAAAGTTAATATGGAGTAGCTCTATTTGCAGTGTCTCAGTTCATCTTTTTTTTTTTTTTGAGTATTAAATAATTTATCAAAAAGAAGCAAATAAAGGATTACACCCATAATTCAAACTACACATGGACAATATCAAGATAATGGAAATGTCGCTTTGCTAGACTAGTAGATAGAAAAAAATGACAAGCATTTTCCTTGAACATGTTAGTAGAACCTGAAGCTAGAATTTCTACAATTCTATGAAAATGAGGATAAAGAATTTCCTTTGCAGAATCCGTGCCTAATAACACAGCATGTGATCATATGCTAATTTGCTAAATTGGCAGGTCTTTGAAGATCAAAGGAGGCTCTCTGGGTTAACATTCCTATATATGTGAATATGTGATAAGCCACAACTAGCTTTCTCAGTGGGTTCCACACACTGAGGCAGCAAAGTATTTGAGGTATGGAACGATAGGGGTATAGCCGTATAGGATACTACACAAGGCAGATATTAAACCATTTAAAACCATAACATATGCCCACCAAACAACTTTGGTGCACAAGACTATTGGCTAGTTCCTTGGTTAAAACTCCACCATCCAGAGCCTTGATTAAATTAGTTAGAATAAAAGCAGTGACTTTTTCACATCAAGCCCAGAACTTTTGCATTAGAACAAAGGCAGCTATGTTGAATATCTGAAGATGTTTACACAGAGTTGCTGATCAAGTATCTTTTCAATATTTGAAGTTAAAGATAAGAGAACATCAGAACTAACTGCAGCAATGTGTTCCACAATTTCAAATTTTAGCAGTGATGTTTAAAGGGAATTTTCCACAGGAAATCACTATTTAATACTTCTTTTATCCGACTTTAGCAAATGTTTTTGATGTTCAATTAAAGGAGGGTAAATGAGTCTTCATAAATGTCAAAGCATTTATTGTTAATGTGTGCCGTTGGGGTTAATAAGACAGTAAGACACCACACGGGTGCCATCTAGGTGACCTGAAGTACTTACTATCAGGCTCCATTTCATAGTCCAAAGGAAAGGAACAAATTATGAAACCTTCAAATGAAGTAATTAAAGAGCTAAAAAAGACTGAAAACACCAAATGAACCCAACTGAAGGTAAGAGGAACTTACTTCTTCAATGCTTGTGCTATGATCAGTAGACAATTGCAATGAGACCAACCTCATATCTTGAACAGGAACCACATTTGTAGCCTTATCCTCCGCCAGAATGCTACCCTTTGACTCTTCAACTTTACCTTCCACAGCCAACCCATCATTACCCAGTACCCTTGAATTTGAACTAGAAGTAACCTCTTCAGGCTCATACTTTGCTACTATAGCCCGACTATCTCCCAAATTCATCACATACACATCTTCATCTCTCATCAAAACAACCAACAAACACGAACCCATCAGCGCAAGCTCTGGATACCGATCAAGAAGCTTATCCGTCATATCCAAGTAGGCAAGCTCAGTTATTTCAAGAGCCCCTGACATTGCTCTCAAAACTAACTCATGGTCAACTGGACCCACTTTGCGTCTCCTCCCGTTTCCAATACTCCTTTCCTCTTCAACTCTATTCTCCTCCACCCCAACTTTCTCCTTGCCCTTCAACCCAAATCTCCATGGAAACAATTTTTTATTCTCCCTGTGTTTAATCAACAACCCTTGTTTCAATTTTGACAGCAGCAGTGATCTTCTCACTGCAGAACCTGCATTGTTCACACTTAAGGCATCCTCTACTGAAAATGCAAATCTGTCTGAACCCGAGAGATCAAGACCATCTTCAGGGTCCTCCTCTGCCAAAAACTCCCATAATCTTCTCCTCCTAACCTCAATCTCACCCGAACGAAATGTCACCTTCTTTGTGGATCCTTTATCGAGCTGCTGAAAGTTAACACCATTTACACCTTCAACTTCCCTAACAACCTCACCTGTAGGTTCAAGTGATGACTTTGTATTTAGGATGTCTGAATTCTCTGGAATCACATCATTTTCTAAACCTGCACCTACTTCTTCCTGCCTACTAGTCTCTTCACTATCCCAAAACAAACCCTCTAGTTTTTTGTACATTGCTTTGTACAGATTACTCATAAGGAATTCAGGGGCATCTGGCCCATTGAATCCATCATAAATACCTACAAATAGCCATCCAAGCTCCTCCGATACAACCACATGTACTCGATCTTCACCGGCTTTCCCTAAAGCCCACTGGATATTGTTATCACAGCTCATTTCCAACTCACGCCCCCCACAATTTGATGCAGGTGGATCGTCCTTGCGGCCACCACCGAAGTTCCTAACCGGTAAAACCCACGGCCTCTTCTTCTCCGGGAAGTTCCTGTACAAGGCCTTCCGAATTCCCGAAATGCCTCTCCTCCTCTTCTTCTTCACATAAACACCTCCCAGCGGCGCCGAGAATGGGACATTATTCGCACCGGAATCCGACCCGGTGGGCGGCTCCAGCGGCCCAGATAGCGCTCCTCGCTCGATCGGACCCGACATGAAGAACGCCCTCTCCATCGGACACGACCGCTCCCCGCCGCTGCCGCCGCGAGGAATCGGCTGAAGAGGCAAGGCGCAAAACGACGACGTACTCTCAAACCCGTTCACAACGCTTCCCCTCACTCCAGTAATAGCGCCATCAGTTCCGGTAGCATCCTCGTAAAAATTATCCACCTGAAGCACAGTTCTGGGAGTGGAGGTGTTAGCACTCACCGACGCACCGGAAATGGCCCGGAAACCGGTTTCCATTGGACCGCCCCCCGGTCTGGTCTTCGGCTGAGCCGGCTCGTCGAACCGGAGCGACTGCGACGGCGAAATAAACCGATCGGAGTGGGGAGGCGACACAAACCGAGCTGAAGACCGAACGTAGCAGAATGAGTGGCCGAGCGTCTCGTCCAGTGGCTCGCTGCCGGTGAAGACAACCTCCGGTTCATCCCGGTTCACCGCCGGGTTAACACACGGAAACAGATGCGAAAACCCTCCTCCCATCACATTCGATTCATCTCAATCCCCCCCACCCCCAAATCAAACTATATCTATTCACACTGCAATCTATATATATAAATTCAAGTATATATATATAAATATATGTATGTATATATAGAGAGAGAGAGAAAAAAATAGAGAGAGAGAAACAGATTTCCTAGAGAGAGAGAGAGAACGCCGCGCCGGAGTATATAAATTTTGTATTTGTAGATTTACCTGCGAATTAAAAAGACTGCAAAGTATAGAGAGAGAGAGGAGAGAGAGAGGGGAGACCAGTGTTCTTTGCTTTTGTAGAGAGAGAGAGGGGGAGTTTGAAAATGGGGGGAGAGAGAGAGAAAATTGAAATTTGGATCGACGTGGCAGGTTAAAATATCCACGTAGGAAGACACGTGACTGTGGGGGGAAAAGACGGATATAGGTCCGGGGGTTTTAGCTAAAGTGGTAAGTAGGGTCAACGGGGAGGGGAAATCGAGGTGTCCTTTTTTGTCTTCTTGGGGTGTTTTTGTCTGTCTGGTAGGTTTGGGTCTCTGGTTGTTTATTTTGTTTGAAGCCCAAGGTCAAGCCCAACTTCTAGTCAATATCACTCCATATATTATCAACTTTTTTTGTCTAATTCAGATTTGGGTGTTTGATAAATAGCTATTAGCTGATTTAGTTAGTGGATTTAACACTAGTAAACAGATATTTGGTAAATTAGTTATTAGTTGATAGCTGATTACATGCAAAATGACTTTCTCAAAAAACTTATCGAAAAACTGTTTTGAGCAGTTTTTTGAATTCTAGCATTTTAGAACAATAAGTTGTTACAAAAAACTAATTAATCAAACATCTATAATGGTTGTTTAACCATATCAAACAGTTAATAGTGATCAAATCAACTAAAATTTGTTGATAAGCTAACTATATTATCTAACAGGACCTTAGTTCAAGTTATTCATACAGTATTTGACTCTTATTCAAAGAAAGTTGATAAATTACATTTAAATTTACAAGAAAGTCCATATTCATTACTCAAAAGTGCACCATAGGTGACGTCCGTTTTGTGACTATAACCAGCAAAGTGTCATAATATGGTACACCCCTATTAATTTGGTGTTAAAGTATGAGTGACTTATTAGGTGGTAAACAGACAATTTAAGTAATTTTTATATAAATAAAATGAGTTTTTTTTTAAATAATATAAATAAAATAAGTTGAACAGAGAATAACAAGTTTTTTAATTTGTCTAAATTGACAATGGATAATATTAAATTGATTTTAATATGTTAGAAGCTTACATTCAATAGATATGTTATGTTAGATGATGTACATGTTGTAAATAAAATAAGTTGAACAAAGAATTATATGTTTTTTATTTGTTAAATTGATAATGAATAGTATTGAATTGATTTGAATATGTTAAATACCCATGTTGGCCTAGTCTCTATTGATCTTTGTCCCTCAAGTTAGTCCCCCAAGTCAACCCATGTGTTGGATTGTGGTTTGGACCACTTAATTGGTTATTATTAAGTTTGGTCACCTAATCAATGCCATCAAACTTAGATAATAAAAACTTTTATTTGCATCCATTCATGTAGTTTATGATAAAATATAAAAATATATCATAATTAATAATTGAGTCTTTGTAAACTAACTAATCTCATTACCAATTAATTAAATAAAACAACATTAAATTGTTTTAAACCACCGTATCATAAGCTCTCACTCTATAATGGTATGAATAATACGAGATTGAACTCCAAATTAAAAGATCCGCTAATACCATGAAAACTGGCAGATGAAGCAAATTGCGGGATGTGCCACTCCTATCCTGGAGATTGATAGAGAGGTAAATCATAGGATGTTTTGTTCCCGCTTTGAAAATTGATGAATTAGATAAATTGTTGGATGTGTCGCTTCTGCCTTTGAGACTACTAGTGATGATTTTTAAAAAAATTAACTTATTTTATATTGGTTGACCAGTTGAGCTATGTCCGAGATTACAATGGTAGAAATATAGGATTAAGTTTGGATGCTTTGACTTTGGATAAAATAACTTAAATATTTAATATTCCAAAAATAAAAGTCATTTTTAGGACTATCTTTAGTTCAAATGTATAGTGGCGGGAGATTTCAAGTTTGAAATACACACCACTGAAATTAGGAAAAAATGCCATGTATTTATATTTTGTTATAAATTATAAATGTATTTATTTTCTTCCATTTTTATAATTACTTTTGATGTTTATATTTTGCTTCTCTCTATGCATGAAAATAAAGGGGTTGGGGGTGGGTGGGGAAAGAATATAATTTTGGATAAGAATCTATGACCAAAAAAAGAGATCCATGCCATCTTAACATAATATAGTTTCAACTTCACTTTAGCAGTTTTATTTAAAGCTTCAATTCATTTAATGTCATCGGGATAATGATTGCGTGAGTGAAACATAATTTTCATATTTAAAGGTCACAAATTTGATTACTGTTAACATCTTTTCGATAGAGACCGTTGCATAGAATCTTTCTACTATAATTTATCTCCTATATGTGATTTGTGGGCTACTACATATAAATTAAGTTTACCCAATGCACGCCATCGGAATAATGGATGAGGGTTTTCATTGTCATCCAGAAAAAAAAATTTACAAAATAAATTGTTTGACATGACATTGTAAAATAATAAGTATAATATTATTTAATACGTATAAATATGCCAACTACCATGTAGTGTGATGGCATCAAATGAGTTGTCACATGTTCTAACCACGGGTGTGAGGGTTAAGATTCTTGAGTATTTAAAAAAACGTATAAATATATAATAAAAGTACATTTGATCATTGTGTAATCGATCTTATCTTGAATTATAGATAAATATAAGACTTAAAATCTCAGTTTTTACATATATAGTATGTAATAATTTAGAGTTGCTATGCATGCACCTACTGGACGCGCATTTTGCGCTCAACCTACGGTTCATCAGTTGCTTTATACTTTTCTCTCTCCACGCGAACTCCACTAAAAACTTTAATTTTCAGGAAGAAAAACTAATGAAAGACCATCATTTTCATTTATCAAAAACTATTTACTTAATTTTTTTCTCTCGCAAAAATCAAGTAAAAATTATTAATGGGGATGGTCTAATAACTCTAAAATTGTTGTTGTCAATATCTAGTATTATTGATTACTCATTTAACATTTTGACTTTTCCCATTCACTTTTTATCAATAGTAATGATAGTATCCATCACCTTGGTGAGACAATTTAGGTTATTTTGATTACAATATTCAACATTAAAAAATGAGAAGATAAACATCAGAATATATAATTGATGTATCGAATGACAAAATTTCACATGGTTGGAGATGTGGGCCCCACCTAGGGAGAGGAGGAGGGGGTGGGTGGTTGGGTGAGGATGGTCAACGAACAGATTGCAAGTCACCCAAATGTGGGGTCAATTTCGAAATTTTTAATATTTTTTCAAAAGTGACCCCTTTGGTCTTTGAAATTTGAAACCATCCCACGTTGTCGGACTTGCTTTTCATACCAACATTTATCCAATAGTGTTCTCTCCTCAATCTTTCAAATAATAATTACACAAATTTTTATTATGTTTCAATTGGATTCAATTCAGGTGGTGCTCATAAAATTAGATTTATACTTAAGAGGATATACTTAAGAGGATGTCTAGTGCAAAATTAATTAATATTTTGTATATATACAATAATTGATATTCTACTTTTAACATTTATTCCAATATAAATATCAACAAATGCTTACTCGCCAACACATCTTTCTTGAGGGAGAACCAATAACTTAGAGATTAGAGTAAAGAGAACAGAGACAATATATGTAAAGAAAATTTTCAAAATTAATCAATTCTAATTGTATAATATTTTTGGACAATCATTGTTTTCCTTTAATGTTTGTAAAGAGTTAAAATTTTGATTTTGATGTTTTATTTTTAAATATTTATAAATATATAATATATTATGTGCATTGGTTTAATAGCAACAAAGTTTCAAGTTCACCTATCTATGAGAATTGTCTATTGGCATTCTCTTTGTTTGAGCTGATCAGGTATGTCATATGTGCAACCTAAACTAGTTTACATTCTTTTGGTTTTTTGCTAACTAGAGTCACAAAGCCTGTTCACTCAGTGTACACCTTGAAATAGTGAATGTAGACTTTTTAATATATCAAAAATTATCATCAATGTGGGCAACCCTTCTCTTCGTGGGAGCTATCTATTTGTTATTTTTTTAAAATCAGTTAATTATGGGTAATCTAAACTGGTTTATCCTTCGTCAATAGGGCACCTTAATTCGACGAACGAGTTAATTACTAAGTGTATAAATGGTAATGGCGGATTTGGTTTTTGTGGTAGTAGTACGTGTGTTCCTCGGAGAGGAATATATATATTGGTTGAGAAATGGGAGTTGAAAGGGTGCCGTAGAGGATTGGCAACGGCAGCTACATGCCATCTCAAAGCTCTCTTTTCACCACTTGTTGAATGTTGAGTACTATTATCTTATGCACCAATTCTTTAATCTCTATTCAAATTCATGTGCCTAGATTCTAGACAACTAACACATGCAATGGTGAGTTACGTTGGTGACACATTTACCACTCAATCCATATATGCAAAGTGTCTAGTTGTCGATGTAAAAATGACGATTTTTATCTCTTAATTATATTTGTTATAACTTTTTCTGTTTCATAATTGTTGGTCGAAAATTTTGAAATTATTATTATTATTTTTTATCTTTGAATTCTATTAAGGTTGTGCTGATACAGTCGGTTTGCTCACAATTAAGGAGCAAAAAACAAAAAAAAAAACAAAAAACAAAAAAAAGAGGCAAATTCGCAAATAATATAGATAATATGATATATTGGCGAACAAAAATTGCTATTTTCTTATAATTCAGGGATGAACATGTGTAATTTTCTCGAATTTGCAAAATTAATCATATTTACGGGGCTATGGTGCAGAATATCGATTGGTACACTGCATTGCGTATTGGTCCAGTCAGACTTACTGCATCAAGTGCGTGCAAAAATTGATTGTACTCGATACAACTAAAAAGTATATAGTGTTGTATTCAGTACAAAAGATATCAGTATCAAACATCACCTTAGAAATTTCATTGTATGTATAGTTAGAGAAGCAAATCGGGATGTTAATCATAAAGTTAGTAACCATGTATTTGTCGTTCTTCGTTTACATGTGTTTGATGCTCCGTCAAACAAGATAAAACCATTAATCTTTTTTAATTTTATTAACTCAATGTAAATAGCCAGGCAAATTTTTATGTTAATTATATAACAAGTACTCGTATATCCATCATTGTTCGTTTACATACATTTAGGGTGTGTTTGGTTGGGGGGTTTAGGCATAAGGTATGGGTATCAAAGTGATTGTTAGTGTTTGGTTGATAGGTTTTGTGAATGCTACTATGGGTTTAGAATACCCCATTAATGGCAAAACCCATACCCTTATTAAATAAGGGTTTCATCTTCCTTCATCATTTCTTCCCCAACTATTAATAATCATTCCCATTCCACCCAACTACCAAACATGCTAAATACTTTCACCAAAACCCATTTACCCTTACCAAGTATTTGATACCCATTCCGATTCCGATTCCCATGTGCGAACCAAACGCACCCTTAATGTTACGTCAAACAAGGTAAAATCATTACTCTTCTTTAATCTTATTGGCTCAATGTAATCTAGATATATGTACATGGATTTTCTTTTGTTTATTGTTTTCTTGGTGGGAAAAGAAAATGGGAATTATTATAATTTATAATTATGAAAAGTCTAGGAAAATGGGAATAGATTAGAGTCAATGGTAATTATGACTTATGAGTTTGAAATTAAATGATAGAGTCAATGATTGAAACGAACGCGATTTTGATTAGTATTACCGAGTTGAATAAATCATCAAAATGGCAGTCTTCACACCACTGTTTAATTTTGTGATTTTTAAAAAAATATTTTTTAATACAATAAAGTAATACGGATTTTATGGAGTATTATACCCCGTATTTGACTAACTTGAAGTCGAGTCTATGTCCAAAAAAAAAAGTTGAAGAATGTTGAACGGTAGAATGAGATTTCTCCTTTTTTTTTTAATAGTGGTTTTCCTATTTACAAGATTCATAATTAAAATCTTATATAGTTATATATGTGAAATTGAATTTATTTCGCTAATGAAGGTTGGCTTGATTTTTTAGGGAATTACAATTCTATTCTTACTTAATTTTAAATGTGAGTAAATTCTTTTGTTTTATAGGAGGGAATTATGTTTTCACATAATTGCAATTCCTTCATTTTCATAATTTCATGGAATTAGAAACTCATATTCCACTTCGTATTTCAATTCTTTGGTTTTGAGAAAGAAAATAATAATAACTTTGGCTCTTTGAGACAAAATTATCCCTCTTTTTTAACCTAAGATTGATGTCTAACCTCCCTATCGATTACAGTGTTTTTTCTCCTTCGACTCTCAACACACAACGCCGAAGAATTACCGTCACTCTCATCTTATCTTATTGATCAATTATCATTATTAGGCCAACCTTAATCAAGTATGTCTTCTCAAAACCCCCTTATTTATTTTATTGCTTTCAATTCAATTTCAGGGTTTATTTACAACGTGTTACATAAATTTTCAAAAGTAAAATTTAAATTTAGTCTCTGTATGTATAGCGTATTTGCCTAAATTTTCAACAATAAAATTTTCATTCTTTCTTTGCACCAATGGTGTGTGTTTTATAATAATAACAACAATAACAACAACATAACAACAACAACAACAACAACATAATAATAATAATAATAATAAGTATGTGCACTTTGGACTTTATATTACTTATTCCCGTTCAATTCTCATGTATACCAAACATTGGAATTAAAATTCCTAATAAGTATATCTTTGCAAACCAAACACTATAATTTAAATTCTTACTTGATTCCCACATTATTCTCTCCCTCCAACCAAACACTCAGCACGAGTTTTTTTAAAGAGAATGATTACAGTAGTTTCTCGCTCTCCGAGAGTTGTTTGAATGAACTACAAGATCTCTTCAATTGTAGGAAATTCAACCAGAGATATAAGAGTCTAGTGGGAATCAATAAATTTAATCTCATTGGCACCACTCGAATTAAACACTTAATTAATGAAAACAACAATCCTTCTAGCCGAAGGGACACCAATCTTATCATCGTCAACAATTCTCAAAATGGACACATAACTCATCTTCGATTATGGTTAAAGGAGAACCTCACCATTCATCATACAAAACCCCGACTAATTTGAAGTTGAGTAACAGAAGAATCATTATTAATATTTATCTCTATATTCACAAAACTCGAGTTCAATAACTCGTTTTTTTTTTTTTTTTTTGGATCAAAAGTAGGGAGTACCAGCACAAATCGTAGAGTCTTTTCAACAAGACTCTTCATCGTCTTTAATCACAAATAACACCCAACGTATCATTAATTCAAAACAACTTGATAAACTTAGATGAACAATTCTCGTACCCGCTCCAATTACTATCTTCATGAACTCAATAATTTATTTAAGTGAAAGTCAAATTTATCTCATTTGAACAGATAAAAAAAATGGTCCTTTTGGTTGTGATGTTTGAACGAGTTTCCCTCCCTAGCCCTCTTGAATACTCCGTATACGCTTTTCAAATGCGCGTTGAATTGTGTGTAGTGGCTGGTGTGGAAAAAGAGAGGAGAAAAACCGAGTTGAAAATTGCCCATTTCCATTGACAACATCAAAGCTTAACCTTGAAATCTTCAATTCAATTCATACTATAAATAATGTTTGGTCTATGATGTGTTTGAGGTCAGCCACCTAACTCCATCTAATATTTTCCCCAATTTCTTCAAATCCCATCCCTTTCTAGTTTTGGGTGATTGATTGGATTGTCAAAGCCTGCTAAAATGCTCCATCAAGTTTCTTATTAGTCACCATCTCCAACAAATAATGGGAGTAATGAGAGTAAAAAATAATTTATGTAAACGAATAATTTGAGTATTGTAAACGACATCTTGAGAGCTGTTCAACAACGTAGTGTTCAAGCAGTGGTGTAGACGTGTAGTCTCCCCTTTGTTTTGTTTTTCTCCCGGATATCCCCCGACCCCACCCCCACCCCCACCCCAAATAAAAGGTGGTTTGATAAGTTTTTAGGTAGTTTTTAGATGGGCTGAAATGAGAGTGAAAACCAATTCCAATAAACGAAATGTTTAAGCTAACTTGCATTATAAAAATGAATATTTCGATAAAGTTAAATGATGCACAAAAACTCTTATAGATGAGTATTTCTATGTATCAGACACGTTTTTCACATAAAACTCACTATTTTTTTTGGAAGGCTTCAAATAGGAGTAATAGAAGATCATTCCATACAATCTGACAGAGAAATTTTTTTAAAAAAACTTTTATTTTGAAAGGTAACAAATTCATTCAACTATCTATATAAAAAACGAGGACATCCGAAACGAAAATAAGAGGAATAGAAAATCATTCCATAGAATATGACAGAAGACCATTTCATACAATCTGACATAGAAACGACCTGCCTACTTATAACTACCTAGGTTAAAAGGCAATCCACCTACATTGGAAGACAACCTTGACCTCAAATAGATTAGTCTAGAATGGCAGTAACATGCCAAATAGAGAAGGGGACAAAACAACAATTTTAAAAAAAATTCTGTACTGAAACCCAACCCATCATCTCACCATTACTTATCAGAATAAACACTCCAAATTATCCAACCAGAAGTGGATCAAAAGTACAATAAAGCCCACACAGCTTTCCTCACCAAAACAAGAAAAATTTTGACTTTTCATGTCATGATAAGAAATGATCAGTCTGGCTCATCTGTGTCTCTGCCTCAAGGGGGAATTGGAAGGGAGTGGCAAAATGAATCCCTCTTTCATACGCAATGAACAAAATTTGCAGGCCTAATAAATGGCCCTTTATGGAATTTTGCTATCATATATTAATGTTATATGGTCCAGGTTGGTTTCCTGTACAAGGGGGAAGACACAGACACACAGTCCCACAGCTGAAACCTATGTAGATACAACATTATACATCGAGGGGTTTGTGGCCCTAGCTAACACCGACAGGGATTGTTTCGCGGGGAAAATTACGGAACCTCATAACCGACCTGCTCGAATGTCTCTGTCGATGTGGTCAGCATTAAGAGTTCCGGGAAGCTCTCTGAAATCTTCGTTGAATATAGAGTATGCACTGCGGAGATGAAGAGCAATAAGGTCAAGAAGTTGGCAATGTGTGTGTGTGTGTGGTTGGGGGTGGGCGGGCAATCATTATTGGTCCACACAGCTGTGTGGATCATACTATCAAATAATGTACATTCAGTATAATAATAATGCATTTTTAGTATATTAAAAATGTACATTATATTCAGGGGATGTACATTATTTTTGTACTGAATATACATTATATTATGTAATGTACATTCAGTACACAAATAATGTACATTTAGTATATTACAAATGTACTTTTTATTATGGCCCACACAGTACTATGTGGACCATGGTCCACACAATAATTTGTTGTGGGCGGGGCCCGCGGGGGCGGGGGCTTCAAGTCCCTGTATGTTGAGATTTACCTGAGTTCCCCCTGCTGCCGATGTCCAAGATTATAGAATATAATCCCAAATCCTGTCCCGAGTATCTGTAGAAACAATGATACAGTGAAATATGAGTTGAGTGTCCCGCGTATCAGAAATGTGCGATGAAATTACTAGCTATAGGGACTAGTTGCTTGAAGCCTATCAGATTCTAACGGGGCACTCGTGAAGATTATGAGTTATGACGATTTCACATATCATAAAATTTAATTCCATTATCCAAAAAGATTTAGGATAGTCAGTGTCAACACAGCGGATAGAGATGTACAATTGGGAAGATACCGAGCAGACATATGTAGAACCTAAGACTGGATACTATGCATTGATTGCGTTCTTATGGAGAAGGGAATTCAAACTATACTTACGTATAATGGTCCAATGCCAAATCTATGGGCAACGGGTGCCAGAATAAACCACATGACAATAATAGCCCACATTTTAAAACTGATTGAGAAAATTGCCATCAAAAGCATATCTACAAGAAGGAAAAGAGATTAGAAGAGACTAGAGAGTACTTTTTACGAAAAAAACTGTCAATGCAAAAGATAAGGGTGTTACCCGGAAGCTTCAATTTTTCGCGTAATATAGAGAAAAGCCTCTTTTTCCACCTACTACTTGTTTGCGGTAGATGAAACTTCTGAAGACGAGCAAAAAGAATAGGCATCTGAAAATTTCTATCAGAAATATAAATAAAGTCTTATGCAAAAATTTGGTTATTACCAGATCATCATCCTCATCGTCAAATTCATCCCGAATGTGTTTGGGGGGAGACTTTGGTTTTACAGCAATGATCAAAGAATCTACAAAATCATGAGATTACAGGTACCGATTTATGAAGAACTAATTTTATCCCATTCAAAGAGAAAAATGCAAAATATCTGTGGAAAATACTGAGGTAACATCAAATCACCAGAAACATCCAATGTATACCAGCAAACGACAAACACCTTGCATAAAGGCACATGTGACAGCCACTAATGAACACTTGTCATGAAACTTGCCCGTGAACTACTATAATTAGAATTCAGAAATCAACAATGAAGTTACTGCAGCAAATTAAAATCCAACTCTCAAGGATATAAGTCATTCTTTGTATCCTTGATATATAAAGACTGTTACTAGCAAGAGAATGTGAATACTTAGCATGCCAGATGTTAAACAATGAAGACAACTGGTCCCCTATGAACCAATCAAAACACAAAGTAGAAGCCTTAAAGGTTTGAAGAAAGAGGAAGATACTTCATCATGAGCTTCTTTAGTAACATGTTATAGCTTATAAGGGTTAACACTTAAGAGACAATGAAGGGTGGCGTAGAAACCTGAATTAAAATAAAAACTAATAGATTTTTATATATCACTATAAGACTTGACTTATAATCCTTATATAGTGAAGATACACACCAATTTGACCTAACATAAAATATCAGTTACAAACTCCCGTTCAGTAAAAGAAGAAGATGCATAACAGAACTTCATGAATTGAGGCATTCAGATAAAATGCAGACCTCCATTGTTGAATTGAATTGTTTGATCATCCCCATTTTGGATGTCATGCAATACTCTTCCTTGCAAAACAAGCTTCAAAGCTTCGATAGGCAAATGGCGATTTTTGGCAATCATTTTTCTCAAATCATGAACCTGTGTGTCATTGGCACAATTAAATGGATACTAAAAACATGAAACACTATTTGGTATTACAATGAAATTTTTATAGTCAGAGAGTTTTTAAAGATAGAAAACAATAAGGTGCTGGCTGAATAGTAGCAAGTCTAACACTATCAGCCAGTAAAAGAAAATCCTTTTTGTCAAATTCCAGCACCAAGACAACCAAAAATGAAAATAAGAAGCAAAGAAAATTAAAAGTGGCATACCAATGTGACTTTGTACCAGAGAGAAATCTAGCAATACCAACTAGACGATTATTCACATAAAAATTAGACTTTTGAAAGGGTATCCCTTGCTTCCAAAAATAACCAGAAATGTCAACCATCAATAAGGATATCTCTCTTTCATATCACAACTTTTATCATATTCATCTTGAAAACTTTCCTTCTCACAGCAAAAGAGGTCACTGCATACTGGTTCCATATAATTCCAAATTATTGAAGGAAGAAAACTTTCCATGTCACATGCCATTTGATACAAATACAGTCTAATTCTCTATTAGCAAAGTTGACAGTTAGCAGCATATTAGCTTAACCTACACTCTCTCTTTTTTTTTTTAGTCATGAGAAAAACACGAAGCCACTACCGACAGAGTAAACCCTGACCTTAGCCGGCAAAGGAGTACAAGGAGGTAAAGCAACCTAGCGCATTGCTGACGTGCTCAAACCAAAAACGCCAATAAGCTAAATTGAACTTAAAAGCTTGCGGTTATCAAGTCAATAACCTCACCAACTTGGTTGAGGTTGGGAACTATAATTGCATCCTAAAATCTAAATCCAGCAAAAATTCTCAATTTTTTTTAATGTGAAAAAGATCATTCCTTTTGTGTATTTTCCTCACCACATAAGAAGCCCAGCTCAAAAAGATGGTTATTAAGGAAATCCGCATAAAATATTTCAAAAATAAAACCAAAGAAAACAAAATCAAGATAATTTTGATAGAAGTTGGGATTTACTTTGATGGAAGAAGGAACGACGAGGCGAGACGGTGGAGATGGGCCGATTATTCTCAAATTGATTTCTACCATCTTCTTCTTCTCCTCCTCCGCCAACGCATCGCTATCAAGATCAAGCTCGATTTCACGTCCCATTGTTGAATTCAGAGAACTCTCTCTCTCTCTCTCTCTCTTTCTCGCTCTCCACCTCCCTGGATGAAGCTGCAACAAGATGCAGCTCTGATCCGAAAATGGTTTCGGACTGAAATTATGAGTTGGGCTATAATCCAACTTTCTCTTGGGCTCAACAATTTTACCGAGTTTGTGCTTATCTTGATTACAAGAGCTCTTAGCTATTGGGCCGGTCTCCCATTCTTGGGCTCTAGATGTGTCTCTTGGACAATCATTTTCCCTTTGTTGGGTTGGGGATGAACATTAGATTTTTTTTTTTTGAAAAAGGGGATGAACATTAGATACTGTATTGTATCAAGCATTATATCAACTATAATGTGTACCTTTACATACAATACGTTATATCAAGTATTATCAACATATGTTGAAGAGTATTCTGTGTACCTTTACATACAATACGTTATACGTGATTGTACCCGATATAAAAGGTACTTGTGTTGATAAGTGTCCGAAGATGGGCCTATCTCTATTAGGGCGGAGAGTTGAGTTTATATGAAATTTTCTATCTCTAAAATAGAATCTTTTGAAGGACCCTTCATAGAGATTTCATCCATTGCTAGTTTGGTGTAATCTTGCATTGTATAACTTTACATACAATGCATGTTTGTACCCGATATAAAAATGTACTAGTGTTGATAGGTGCCCGAGAACATGCCCATCTCTATTAGGGCATAAAACTGAGTTCATGTTAGGTTCGGGTGGAATTTCCTATCTCTAAGACAACATCTTTTTAGGATCCTTCAGAGAGACTTCGTCCATTACTGACCAAATATTTTTTGGTGTGTCGCCTGACCTATATATATATATATATATATATATTTACAATTAAATGAGACAACACCTTCCCGTGAGACGGTGAGAAACGTGAGTGCACATAGTTTACTACGCAGATGCACACAACCTAGAGTGTGTGCACTTAGCCCAACATGAGTGCACACAGTTTAGGGTGTGTGCATTCGTAAAGTAGACTGTGTGCACTCACGTTGTGTCTCACCGTCTCACGGGAAGGTGTTGTCTAATATGAAGTCAACCCTCTATATATATATATATATATATATATATATATATATATGCTATTGTTTCATTTTCTTCCTCCCGACATTGATTTAGTGAATGTGAAATTTCACTCAAAACTTGCATCCAGGGGCATGGTGGGGGTTCGATCTTTGGTACGAACATTAATAGTTTAAATTTGTGATAAACACCTTATGCACAGAAATGCATAGTTTGATATTAATAAAAGTCTGACAATAACTCAGAACTTGGAAGAAACTAATACTGTTCAGCTCACTTAACACATTCCTAACCTCCTACACACACTAACACCATCATCCTTACACAATTTTGTGTATACTCAAGTAGTATCAAACTCAAAGGAAAAATGAGAGAATTTGAATCATTCAAATTACACAAAGTGCAAACACATCATATCAAAGGCGATAAATATGGGCACTTGGTGCTTAACATACACTATACTTCCAAGGGATGAGGCTTTCATTTTCCACCATTCATCCAAGATAATAAAACCCAACAAATATATATAGGGAGACACCATTTTTCCAGCCTTTATCCCCATATATTCTTCTCATTCTTGTAGCTACCCACTAAAAGCCCTGCAGGCATAATAACAGTGTGAAACTAAGCTGCAAAACAATGGCTCTCAGAATCTGGGCTTCTTCCACAGCCAATGCATTGAGACTCTCCACTGCTTCCTCCAAGCCTAATCTCTCCCCAGCTGCTGCCTTCTCCCTCTCCAGATGCTTTTCTTCTGGTAATTTTTCACTTCTTTCTGTTCAACATATAATATATAAACATAAATGTACAATTCAACTATCAGCTTAAACTTTTAGTTGAACTGGAATGCATGCTTCAATTTGGTATTAGAGTAAATCCCATGCCAAAAGTCATATGAGTTTGAATTTCCTTACCACCCGATAAAAAAAAGACTATGCTTTACGTGTTGCTTAGAACCATGAATAGAGACTGCACATAACTACTTATACCTTCACTTTCAAATCAAGAAGGCTAATAGGCTGCTCCTATTGGAAGTTTAACTTGTAATCTTATGGGTTTTGCCGGCTAGAATTAGAAGGCGGGATTTACCCATTGCAAACCCTACTGGTTTCTATTGTCATCTTAAAAAAATAGAATTTATGCATAGCATAACTGAAGTGAATGAAAATGTGGGCTTGTTTTACAGTCTTGGAGGGGCTAAAATATGCAAAGTCACATGAATGGGTGAAGAGTGAGGGATCTGTTGCCACCATTGGCATCACTGACCATGCTCAGGTAAACTGGAAGGCAATGTTTACTTCAATTCTTTGTGTTTATTTTTTCCGGTGTTCCATTCTTTGTTTTCTGTTTTCTGTTTTTCAAATGCAAAAGTAAACGTGTTGGTAAAAATGAAGAATTTCTTCGGTTAGTAAACACATGTGGGGTATTTTCAGGACCACCTTGGAGAAGTGGTGTTTGTGGAGCTGCCAGATGTGGGCACTGCTGTTAAACAAGGCAGCAGCTTTGGAGCTGTGGAGAGTGTGAAAGCCACAAGTGATGTGAACTCTCCAATCTCAGGGGAGGTTGTGGAGGTCAATACCAAGCTCACCGAGGGGCCCGGAGTGGTAATTCCCTTGTTATTTCTTGAGTCCATATGCGTCTTAGTTAGATGATCTAATAATCACAAAATTACATGTTTGATTCACAGTAAAAGTAGTCTATCAGCCTTTTAGGGCAATGCGAAGTTACCCAATGCCATCTCAAGGGACAACCCTACGGTCATTCTCAGTGTGAGCGGCCTATTAACCTTCTTGTCTGAGTTAGATATGAATAATCTAGGCTATCTAGACTAGTCTAAGCTGGTCCGCCTCTTTGTGGTCATTTATCGAGTAGAGTCACAAATTAAAATTAGATTTATCTCCGCGTACTTTCTTAGAGAAGCAAGCCCAATCAAGTTGGTTATACTGTTGGGTCAGTCTATTGGCCTTCTTGCCTTCCTGTCGTTCCTAATTTGAGCCAGTCAACTATAGATAATCTAGGCTCGTTTACCTTGTAATTCTTTATTGGCTAAGGTCACAAGATGAGGTTTATCCAGTACACTAATGACTCGTTTTTTATGCATGTTTTACATTTGGGGTGTGGTTGCATAATGAAGATCAATTCGAGCCCATATGAGGATGGATGGATGATCAAGGTAAAGCCATGCAATGAATCAGAACTGGGATGCCTGATGAACCCAAAAGAGTACACCAAGTTTTGTGAAGAAGAAGATCACTGAGATTCTTCTTGGACTAACTGGCCTGGCTTCATGGTTGATATTCAAGGTTGATATATATACCATGTCTGTACAATGTATCTCTCAGTTATTCAAATTTCTACAATCATCAAAATCATCACATTTGGTTTTCTGACTTCAACCATTCTCTCACTCTATTATCTCTTCATAACTTGTAATTCCAACATTTTGAATTGCCACACCCTCAAAGCGAAATTCTTTGCCACAGAGATTAGTACCGTCAAAGCGAGTCAACATGTTCCAACGCGAACCTAATTTTTGGTGGGTTTTTGCAGGCTGGCAGGCCCGTGATATTTTGTTTTGTATTTTTTTTAATATATATGGGATCTGGGCCATCTGGCTCGCAACCCGCACGAGCACCCGTGCAGGACGTGGGCTCTAGTAAAGTAGTAAGTAAGGCTCGTTAGGCCTGCTTTTTTGTGGGTCAAATTGTTTATAGCCCTAACCCGCCTCACTGTGGGCGTGGGTGTGAGCCAGCCTATAGGCTTTGATCCACTTTGACAGCGCTAGAGATAAGATTGTGAATGAATAAATCACAGTGACTCAGAAATCTCTTAGATGACTTAATCATGAAGCCTCACGGTCAATCTATCAACTGATCGAGCTGCTTGTGCAAAAAACTACACGTTTTAAATTATCTAACACTAAGAAAGTTATAGAAAACTTGGAAGTAAGAAGGACACTACTACATACATGCATAATGCAATTACTCACATTGAAAGTTCAATTCTTAAATATAGGGAGGCAAGATATTATCCTCAATAAATTAATATTTGCTAAATGTAAATAATAATTTTCGAGCCATATGTAGTAGACTCTATTCCAAAAAGAAATTTGAAAGGAATTGAAACTTGTGATTCTAAAATCTTGAACTATCCCAAAGATCCAAAGTAGGAATATCAAATGAATCACCTCACTAGCTACACTCCCACAAGTATGTATGCACAAATGTAAATCTTGAAGTGAAAAATCTCAAGACACCCATTATTTCGCGCTATGTCAAGTCAAGAAAAATGAAACTGATTGGGTGAAACACGATTTTCATACTTAAATAGTTACAAATTTGATTATTGCCAATCAACGGTCTCTCGATCAAGCTGAGCTCGATTTTTCTCTCATGTGTTATTCGCACTTTGTAAAGTCGTAAATTATTAGACAGGAGTAGGGTTTACTCGATCAATGCAGGCTCCGTCATTGCAGGAAGCTTGGGATTCTAGAATTTTGAAGTAATGATCAGAAAGTAGGAATATGAAAAGAACCACTTCACTAATCACTACACTCAAAACTGGGATATAGAAAGCTAGAACCATCCACTTCACAGCCTTCACTACACTCCTATAAGTATGCACAAAACTGCTGCCAGTAAGAGCAAAAGATCCATTTTTACATTGAGAAGAGAAATGGTGGAGACTGTAAAAACAGAAAATGGCTATATAAAACTGAAGGTTCAGATGCAAAACAAGCGTGATCAGTACTTCACAATCAGGAGAAATGAAGCATTGCAGACAGTCTTGGTTGGGTACTGCAAACTGGAAGACATAGAATTCGAGGCCACACGTTTCCTCCTCGAAAACAAACGAGTCCAGGGATGGGATACCCCGGAGGAGCTAGAAATGGAGGAAGAAGATGTCATTGATGCCTTCCAAGACATGCTTGGTGGTGGTGTTGCTGAAAACCCCTACTCTTTTTACCACCCGAACGGTCATTTTTCATTGAAAATTCTAAATTTTCAATTATCGGTGGCTGAAAACCTAGAGTTTCTAATGGAAAATGGCCCTTCCAGTGGTGGGTTGGACACCTAGGGTTTCCAGTAGGACACCTAAAGGGTCATTTCCCACCGAAAACGACCCTAGGTCCCGTGGTTGGAAATTTAGGGTTTCCGGGTTTTCTAACCATGAAATCATTACTATTACAAACTAGTGGCCTGGTAGTGGTGGTTGGTAACACTGACATTATCGGCCATCAATAAAGGTAGTTAAAAAACTTGATCGGTTAGGTGGTTAGGTCATAAGGCATGCTCCTAACACCTCTAGTTGAAAAAATATGAATATAAATTATCAATGGTACCCATCAATACAAGATGTTTTTGAAGTATATTGTAACATTTTGCTTAGAATAAGAAAAATGTACTGTTAAATCCTATGTAAAATAAGGTTTTCCAATGTATGTTTCTCAATCCACAAAGCTAAAACTCAAAACATTGCTTGAGATCAGATCAGAAATTATTTACGTAGTATTTATTTATTGATGAATGCCATTATCCCCAAATCTGCCCAAAGACGATCAACCAAAGCATTATTACATTTTCCATGGCTGGATCCCAAAGGAAAACACCAAAGGAATGGCAATAGTTTCAAAATTGGGCTAAAAGGGGCCTCGAAAAGATGGTTTATTTACATCACAGCTACAAATTGAACCAAGACCATGTAAGTGGCTCAAACTTTTTACCAAGAATTGCGAATGGTGGATTGTGGATGGATGGACGGTGGATCTTCCTCGCTGATCATCAGATTTGCATCCAGGCCAGTTCTTGATTCTGGGTTTGGAGCATGCTGCCCAAATTTGCATTTTTGGAACAGGAGTTTAATTTGTTGCCATGTCAGCGCAAATCTGAGCCGTTGGTTCGTGGAGGGATGGTGGAGATGCCTTGTTTAGAAAGCTCATTGAGGACACTGTCAGTGGAGGGAGGTTTTAGCCCCAAAGGAAGGGGCAGCCATGGATTGTTTATTGCCTCCTTCACAACTTTGTCAATCAACTCTTCTGCCTGCAAAAAAAAAAACGAAATAATCTAATAACATTTGGTCCTGCATGCATGTGGCTTTATAAGATCATCGAAGGCACGAAGAAATGACGAGCACATATAGGCCCTGTTTGGTAAAATAGTTAGCCTATCAGCTAATTTTGGCTTATTTGACCAATATCGAATGCCAAAAAAGCTTACTGGCTGAATATCGTATGTGTTTTCTAGCATGCTGTATCTATCTTGTGCTCCGCCACTCCTGTGATGCCCCGAGGTGTTCTGCAATATCTAACAAATGTGTTATAATAATTATAAATTAAAAAAAAAATTCATACAAATCAATCGGTTTATGGTGATAAAACAAGGGCACTACTAATTGCAGGTATTTAGTAAAATTGTGTAAAGTGTACCTGAGGATATGTTGGATATGATCCCTGATGTGGTGGCATTACGGGGCAGCCCCATGCTTGAGCATAAACCTTAAAATACACAATTGTTTTTCAGTTAATGTTGTAAATATGTGTCTCGAGCCATATTTAACTATCACGACAATAATTCGAGGTTAATATGAACTGATCGATGCAACTCTCGAGGAGATTAACCTTACCCCCGTGTTGGACTGCCAGTTCCAATCGTCTGTAGGCTGCCATCCGGGATAGTGGTAAGGCGAGCCCCACACATGGGCACCGGGATAGCTGCCTGGATGCGCCCATGCAGAATAGAACTGATGACCAGCTGGGACGGTGGGAGCAGAATGGTACTGTGGGAAGGCCACTACAGGTTTACGTGGATAACAACTCCTTTGCGTTGAATCTCGTGATAAAGGCCATTTCCATTCGTTTTCTTTTGGTAATATTTGTCTCCGGTGCATTCTGTACTTCTGTTTCGAAAAGAAAGTATAGTACATACACTTCAGAAAAGCATTCCCCATGTTTCCATTTTTTTTTTCATTTGCATTCTTAACGTTTTATAATGTGGGTTCTCGTGTGTTTACATTTTGGCTATTGCAATTACGAGCAGAAAACAAACTCCCCCGAGTTTTACTCCGAGAACAAAGAGTTTGAGCATGTAATACAAGTATAGACATCGAAATATACCTGAAGATGGCTGGCTATATTGTGCCTCGTTAAACCTTCAACTTTCATCACTTCGAGAATTCGTGAAGGAATGGCCTGATCGAGACCAAGTTGTTCCACCGCTTGTACAAATTTCTTGTGTAGTTCCGGTGTCCAGTCTACCTGACCAACCAAACACCAGATTGAAATTACTTATCACCAAACGAACTTCATCAACCTTTTCTCCATTTTAAAATCCCACAAATGACAATTTGCGTGACAGAACGATTATATGAAAACTCGAATAGCCTCAGTGGAGGCGCAGCTGTCTCTTTGTGCTTCAGTAGGTTGAGAAAGTAGTTATGAACAGATACTACATTGTAACAGAGTCAGTATTACTGTCACTCACTTGATGTACAAATTGATAAGCATCTTACCTTGACTTTCTTTTTATTAGCTTTTGTCCCGGTTGAACTATTGACACCAGACGGTTTTTTAGGATCACCGCACTCACTACTGTTGGCGTTGGCACGAGCATCCTTACTCTCTGAACAAGCAGAATTACCATTCTTCCCCGCCTGTTCAGGGCTTGATTCTCGTTCCTGCTTGATAACAGGTGGATTAATCACGGGAATAGTTTCAGAAACAGAATTGCAATAAGTAGTTTCGACAGATTTAGATTCCCCATCGTGCTCCACACTATCGTGTTCCATTGAGAGGTTAGTTTGATCCCGACATTCGCCATCGTCAAGTGACCTCACACATTGTTTCAGAGTTGGAGTCGAAGGAGCCGGGTATTTATCACATACTGATGATAACGTGTCCCGGTTGTTTTCCTGCACCGAGGTTGATTGCTCAGTTTCGTCGGAGTTCGCTGTATTCGCTTCGTTCTTCGTTGATCGTAGCTGCAACATTGAAACTAAAGATTCTTTGACAGGTTTAAGCGATTCGACATCCTTTCCTCCTCCTGCATTGAATGCCTGTTTAGACAATAAGCTCAGGGCACGCTTTCCATAAAAACGAGGCGACAAATCGACAAAACAGTAGGCATTCGAGTGACATTCATAACGAATCGAACAAACCTTGTGAACAACGTGCTGCCAAATATTTCGTAGTTTGTCATCTGATAGCGGTTTCTGAAGAAACTCAACAGCACCGAGCTGCAAAATAATTAAGAGATACTCGATCAAAAGTCTCGGTCCTGAATTGATTTCTTTCAAAAAAAAACTATAAACGATATCCATCTTCAAATGATCTCGAATATCGTTAAACTTTTTGCAATGACTATTGCTCAATGTTTCTCCTCTTGATTGTAAAAACGAAAATGATCAAACAATGAATTTGAGCCAAGAATCTCTCACCGCTATGCACTTCATCATGGTGTTAAGGCAGTAGACATTTGACACCACTGCAATAAGAACAAGAAACGTGATGTTAGAACTATTAAGACATCACGATAGCCCCCCGAAGAAATAATTTTGTTAGTACAATAACTTTTTTTTAAAAAACGACAAAAGAAACTCAGCAGATTCTCGTGCAGCATTTGTAACGTGACAAATGTGGCAAATAGTGGTAAATTTTTACGAAAATTAGACGCACAACAGAATTTTCAGTAGCATTATATACAATCATGTCAATGACTTACATATTGTGGGCAAATCTTTAGCGGTTTCCAGAAATTTGAATACCTCATTGCTGTTGCTAGTATTAACCTGCAAAAATTCAACAGTTACACGGGTAAAAAGACAGCAATACAACACACAAAGTCCCGCTTTTCAAAATTTTATTATCCACAAGTTAAAACCCTAAAGTTGAACTGATAAGTGGGGTTCGACATGGCAGCATTTCAGAGGCTAAAGATAACCAAAAAGTAAAAGCAGTACTCATTACATTTTTAGAAGTCACTTCCAAATCGAGAGTGGCAAACGATTCAGGTCTCAAGCATAATAATTTTAGCTCCACTATTTGTCAAAACCTTTTTGAAAGTGAATATCGAAATCACACAGGTTTTGATTTTGCAATTATACAAAACATTGGAGTGAGTAAAAAATTAGTACCTCCACAATAGCAACATGAAATTCCACCGATTTGCTTGCGATTGCTAACAGAGCTTCGTTCTCGTTTTGGAACGTTGAAACTACAAGAAAGAAGAAAGGATTATCATGGATATTGATGTCAGTCATATACAAAGAAAAGGCTGCATCGAATGCTCATTTTTGCAGTGTACTGCAATTTTTAAGGAAACCGTAACGATGGCAAAGTTAAGTTCACTTATTACTTCATAAACATGTAAAATCTCTTGAATAAATCTCGAATAACAGAACATACACTGGTTCAACTGATTCAAATTTTCAGTTAGGAAAACCGAAATCCCCACAACAATTCGAAACACAAGACAGTACCAACTTGCAGAATTATTGGACAGACAGACAGGCAGTGACAGGTAAAAGTGTCATTCTACCCAAATAGAAAATGGCATCCTAGAACTCGGGCTATCTTTACTATCCCACTCTGTTACAATGCAGTATCTGTTCATAACTACTTTTTTAAAGTACTGAAGCACAAAGAGTCAATACTGCCTCTACTGAGGCTTGAACCCACAACCTCCCATATAGGAGTACAGTTTGGCGCCACTAGACCACAAGGTGTTGGCAAAGGTTAAGTATCTCTAGATTAAGAAAATCGGAAATTATGCTATTACCTATATAGTCCATTTCCTCGAGTTTCGTTCTCATCTTAGCAGCAGAATTGCTGTCCTCATCAAGGAGGAGAACACTAAGCCCCTTGGGAAAATCCTTCCAACCCAATAAATCATTTGCAGTGCAAAGCATTGCTAAACCGGCATTCTTTTCAGGCAGCCATTGAGAGTGAAAAATGGCCACTTCTCACATCCAATCAGTCTGCAAAACAATTGGATCTGTTTTAATAAGCACACTTCATAGATCTCTTTTAGTACAGTGTATAATCCACACAAAGATATATATATATATATATATATATATATATATATATATATATATATATATGGATGTTATATTCTGATAAAAAAAAATTGTAATTTTTCAACAAAATTTGCCTGGGAGAAATGGGTACAGATTCAAACACAATAATAATCAATAACAAAACCAGAAGAAACTCATAAAAAGCAAAAACTTTCAACACAGATTACCAATAATATATGCATAGTCCAATAATCAATTCTTTTTTTTTTTTAAAATGCAACACCATAGCTAAATCACAGGTTAGCTCCCAAGTTTTAATAGTGTAAACATTTCTGAGACAAGTGATAAAGGTGCATGGTAGCAGATGATCAAAATTTCCCATTTCCAGAAAACTACTAAAAATCCTAACTTTGGACTATAATCCTTGTTGAAGATCCAATTTTTTCCCAAAAGGGAGAGGGAATTTTGGTTTAAGCAAAGCAAGACTATGATTCAAACCTTCCAAAATCAAACAAACCCACCAAATTGAGATCTTCAAATGCTAGAAAAAGACAAGAAAATGGGGGATAAAAAAGAGAAAAAAGAAAGAGACAAAAGAGATGTAAATACAAATGAACACACTACTACAACAACAACAACCACCCCATGAAAGTGAATCGAGAAAAGGATGGGGAGGATGCATACACTGCAATAAAGAACAGCAAGAAGAAGAAGAAGAAGAAAGCACACAACTTTAACTTCCACTTACAATTTTAAGGCAAGGGAAATGAATGAAGGGGTTAATAGGTGAAGAAATGCATGATGAGCAAAGAGGGGGAAAGTGTTAATTTTTGCCCACTGTTTTTTCTTGAACCTTTCCCTATGTTCTTAGGAAGGGGTGTTGCTTAATGCTTAGTTTGTATGTATAGCTGCAGAGAAACAGATTCCCAAACAGAGAACAAGAGAGAGAGAGAGAGAGAGAGTGCAGAGAGACCAAGAGAGACAGAAAAAACAGACAAGGAGAGTGGCCCCTTTGGGCGGGTGGGGAGGGAGAGCTTGCAAGAAGGCATTGGAATGGGAAGTGTGCTTTCCACATCTGCCTGTGACTATTTTGAATTCTAGCTAATATAATGCTTTACCTTACCATGCAAATTAAAAAGGGCTTCCCACATTAATCTCCTACCGGTCAAACATTAATTAATCACTCCCTCTTCCCTAATCTCTTTAAATCTAACAAAACTTTTCTAGTCTCGATCAACAAGAAACTATATTATGCACAGACTTCCAAGAGCAAGCTTGTCAGGCATAGTTTTTAAAGTTTTTAAAGAATTTTTGCCGAGGTTACTAGGAAAGACAACATGGAAAAAAAAAAAAAAAAAAAACAAAGAAATAATGCATCCAGACGGGACACTTTGATTGTGCCTCATGCGAATTAATATAAATTTTTTCATATTTGATGGGGTCCACTTTAAAATGAAAAATCAAGGTTCTTGCAAGAGAACCTCAGCGGCTCAAACATACTCTCATATTTCTCTCTCTATCATGTATGTTTGCCACCCACACAGGCGTTTGGTTGGAGAGAAGGAATTAGGTGGGAAAAGAATTGTAATTCCATGGAAAAAGAATAATGCGGGAATAAAGTGGGAGTTTAAATTCCAGTGTTTGATATGCAAGAATAGAATTACTAGGAATTTCAATTTCAATGTTTAGTATACATGGGAATTGAGAGGGAATAAGTAGTATAAAATCCAAAATGCACATTATTGTTGTTGTTGTTATTATTATTACTACTAGTATTTTCGCCCGTGCGTTGCACAGAATGGATTTGTTATAATATTTTAAGAATATTTGGAACGATATACAATTATATAAATTGTAACATCGAATATTAACAACAACAACAACAACAACTTGTTTACTATTATTATTATTATTATTATTATTATTATTGTTGTTATTAATCTTAAATGACAACTATCTATAAGACCCATTTGCATATTCAAACCCCAAAAAATATAACATATTAAATTTAAACGCACTCATTTACTGTATCTTTTGAACTAAAAAAGCATTTGATTTGGGTAGTCAAAAATTTTGAAAAGTTATACAAATAAAGAATTCAAAGGAACATACAAGAAAGTTGTTGTATATAAAAAAAAATACATAAAAGTAAGTCGAAGAATAATAACACACTCTATAATTTTGAAGGGAAGGTTAGACATCAATTTTAAGTTAAAATAAAAGAGGGGTAGTTTTGTCTCAAGGTGATCTTTTTTTCTTCATAAAATCCACGGAATTAAAATCCCAGGGGGCCATGGGATTCTAATTCCATGAAAATGAGGAAATGGAATTGCAATTCCCTCCAACCAAACAAAGGAATTTAGTTACCTTCGGAATTAGGTGGGAATAAAGTGGGAAAGGAATTGTAATTCCCTCCAACCAAACACCTTGTTATAGATGTTCTAAGAGTGGTTTTTTATGGGATCATAGCTTATGTAGAAAAAAAGAAAATAAAAGAGAGAGAAAATTAATTTGGCCCTGCAAAAACAAGTTTTTTGTAAGACTCATGGAGAGGGAGGGGAAGAAAAAAATAATAACACAGTCCCTTGGTGCGTGTTTAGCACACCATGCGTACCCAACTGGTGCGTGCAATTGCGTAAATTCAAAAAAATTTCCTTTTTTTTTACCTGACACAATTGTTTTTCTTTATTTATTTTTCTACTTTTCTTTTTCTTTGCTTTTTTTTCCCTCTCTGCTCTCCCCGTTGGGCTGTCGAAAACCAATAAAATTTTTGTCTAGGTTTCTCTGAGTTTAATTCCATGTGAAAATTACTTACCTTCTTAATTTGAGACTACAAGCTATAAATAATCGACCGACAACATATGAACCACACATTTTTCAATTCAAAGCTTTGCAGGGTCTTATTCAACAAAACATTGTACATTAAATTCATCATCAAAATTAAAGTATGAATGGTCGGAGTAGAAACTGTTGTTGTCAAAGTTAGCACGAGACTCCCTCTGCTCGTCGTATTGTTCGATCTAATAACTCATGCATGCATGCATGGTGGTTAAGTCCTGATGAATTGAAGTACGTACGGTATCAGTATTGTAGTAAATGAAAGAAATGAGAAGTCAGTCTCACCCAAAAAAAAAAGGATAAGGTTAGCAGGGAGGACTAAGAGCGAGGTAGTAGGCTCACGAGGGCCTTCTTCACCATTCACGAGAAATCGATTGAATTATTGATTTTTATAGCTTTGATATTATGTTAGACCAAAATTATTTGTTTGAGATTAGGGGTGTAAATGAGCCGAGCGGTTCGCGAGCCGCTCGGTCAAAGCTCGGCTCGAGCTCGGTCAAATTCGAGCTCGAGCGGCTCGTTTAATAATCGAGCCGAGCTCGAGCTCTAATGTCTTAGGCTCGTGGTTCGTCAAGCTGCTCGCGAGCCATATATATATATATATATAATATAATATACACATATAAAATTATAGTTTATTTTTAATTGAAACATGAATTTAAAATCTAACAGGTAAAATTTGAACTCAAAATCGAACTTGAACTCGAGTTCAACCCTGATCTTGAGCTCGAATTCAAGCTCGAACTCGAGCTCGAGCTCGAGCATCATTTCTTGAGCTCGAGCTCGAACTCGAGCCGAGCCTTCCTTAACGAGCTCGAGCTCGAGCCACCTTATGCTCGAGCTCGGCTCGACTCGTTTACACCCCTATTTGAGATTTGCCTCTCTTGAGTTTTTGATAAGTTATTTGACCGCGAAAAAAAACAGTTTAGTTATCGATTGATAACCACCTAACGCTTCCAAACAACCATGAAGTGCATATGCTTGCTAGGGGTGTGCATGCAGTGCATACGCTTCGGTGGACATTTTGATGCATCATGTTAGAAATAAAATTTAAAAAAAAAAAAAAAAGGAGCAAATAAGTTATCGAACTATTTTAGAATTAGCAATTAAGCCATCGAACTAGAATAAGCTTCAAATAAATTACTGAACTTAAAAAAACAAAACAATTAAGCACTAAACCGCAAAAAAAATAATTAACATTTTTAACCTCAATTGCCTATTCCGGCCATTGACGGGTGACTTTTTCAGCGACCGGCAAATACAGTCGCCATCTTCGACGGTAAGTTGCCTTTTCCAACGAGGGCAACCGTTTTTTCTTGCCTTCTCCTTGGGGAGTGATCGCCTTCTCTGGCGAGGGCGACAAAAAAATGATAGATCGCCCTCGCCGAAAAAGGCAACTTACCGTAGGAGATGGCGACCGGCGACGTCTTCGTTGTTGCCGGTCGTTGGAAGTATTTGCCCATAGCCAGAAAAGTCGCCGTCGATGGTTGGAATAGGCAATTGACCTGTTAAAAATGTTAATTGTTATTTTTTTCAGTTTAGTGACTTAATTGCTTTGTTTTTTGCTAATTCCCAAATAATTCAATGGCTTATTTGCACATGTCCCTATAAAAAATGACATTCATTATTAGAAAAAGAGTAATAACTTGTTTCAAGTTACCCAATATAAAATAACTTGGCAACCGACATTCCAATACTTACACATTATAATCTTTGGTTACAAGAAAAATTTACAGTCACTATCTCAAGATTACACCAAAGAAGTAAAATGTATTTGGAAGAAGCAATTGTAATGAACTTGCCTGAGATGATATTGACAACAATTGAACTTGTAACCTACTAAATACGAGAATTATGTTTCATCCACTCAACTATTTTGTTTGGGGACATGATTAGATTTATTTCACTCAATAATAAGATAAGCATTATATTATATTCTATTTCATTTTTGGTTTATATATAAAGGATTACGGAACAAAGTCATTCAATTCACGGAGTCGCGAAAATACTACACTGACACGCCGACGACAAATTTCAACAGGCAAAACCATTTTGGGTTTAGCATGATTTATTGGTCGGTCCATTATATCTATACGTGTTCTAATTCTGATCACAAGCCATAAACCTTTTTTTTTATATACATATATTAATGATAAAATGAGAATTACCGTTTAATTGAGAAAGTAAGAATTAATATAAATGCACACAATCTATTACATGGATGCACACAAATTACTTTAGGATAGATTGTATGTATTGTGTGTCTAGAATATTAAATTGTGTGCATTCATATATAAATTCGTAAATTCTCATGGGAGAGGAGTTCTCATTGAAACATTACTATATATATATATATATGACATGGTTCCGGTGCATCCAGTTCTTCCCGCATTTTCATATGGGAATTGAAATTACATGGTGGACTCTATTTTATACTTCCAACTTTTACTTTCTTTTACAAGTTATTTATATAGACACTTTTCTGTGGACTCACATGTAGGGATGGCAATGGGTCGGGTGTGGATCGGGGAGGGCTACATCCATCACCTGACCCACCTTTTATTTTCTCCACCCACCCCCACCCCCAACCCGCATCGGGTGGACTTTTTTAGAATCCATCCCCACCCCCACCGGGTGCGGGTGCCCACTAGGGTATCCACCACTTATCAACTTATTATTTTTTCAAAAAATAATATCAAAATTACTGACACATAATTAAACAACAAAATTCATTAGTTATACTGAAACATAAAATAATAGAAATATTATAATATAATAACTAAATTTTTAATTTTTAAAAATAAATTTAGTAGTTTAGATATAAAAATAGTAAAAAGTTACCTAAAGTTATTGAAACTTTTATAATTAACTATATACTAATACTACTTATTTTACTATTATATATATGTATGCACACATGGTGGGTCGGGTGGGGTGCTAGGCGGGTTTTGTACATAAAACCCGAATCCAACCCGACCCACCGTGGGTTTACATTTTTAAGACCCACCCGACCCATCACCCACTATCACCCAAAAAAACCCGACTCATGCGGGGTGGATTCGGGTGGATATCCACGGGGCAGATTGAAATTGCCATCCCTACTCACATGACGAAAATAACATATCATTGTTTGTCATATCAGGGAGTACATAGAAGTGAGAGAGTAGAATTTGGGAGTATGCATAGTATGTAAAACTCTTTCGTATGCTTGGTGGTGTATCCATTCTTAAGTGCACCACATAACACTTATAAGTGTACACAAACCACTCATAAGTGTATCATAGACCACTCCTAAGTGCAACAAGGGGCTTAGATATTTCCTGTAATGGCTGGTTCATTTAGCTATACTTGAGGATGTACTTAGATATGTGCACCACAAACAACCCGTACTTACATAGACTAGCACTTTGTGGTGCATCACATCTCACTGCAAAGTGCACCACATATCACTCCTAACTGCACCACATACCAGCACTTAATGCGCCACATAAATAAACTTGGTGCAAGAAATTACCAAAATGACATTGCATCTTTTCCCATTAGTGCACCACGAACCAGCACTTTGTGGTACACCACAGATCACTCAAAAGTACACCACAAAGCACTCATAAGTGCATCACACAGCAGTATGTAGTGCAACATCAAAATATACATGGTGCAGGAAATTATCAAAATGTAACCACATTTTTTTCTATCTTCATTGATTTTCAACCATTAATTTGAGCGCATTCAATGGTCTAAATGAGACCTCACGTTCGTATGGAAGCAAACAATCGCTATATATATAATGTTATTGATATCATATACTTTGTCAAGTGATTATATTAATTAGGTAGAAAAAGAAAAAGAAAAAATAAATTTATTTTTATAAATTAATGATTAATCAACCTATTGAGAAGTACTCCGTAATAAATAAAATGAACGTACCATAGTCATATTAGTTAGTCATCTTGGGATGCATGTGAGGCGAGTTGAATTTGAGTCTAGGCAGGCTCACTAAGTTTATATGCGTGCATATGAATAGAGTTTAAATTCAAATTGAATCTCACAAGTGACTATATAAATTACGGAAAAAAAATAATCAAACTCGAGTCCAACTTAATTACTTAACAATTTGTTTTGAATTCGAATTTAACCGAAATCAATTCAAGTTTAATCGAATAATGAATCACGAATAGCACACAAACAAGTTGATTCATTTGCACCCATACAATCAACCACCAAAATAGACTAAATATTGTACAAAGAATTCTACTCCAAAAGATAATGTCCTAGTTACGTTATTGAATAAAAAAGTATGTGTAATAATATTTTTAAAATAAATAAGAACTAATATATAATTCTTTATACTATTTTCATGTTTAATGGATTGTATGCTGACAAGTGACAAGTCGTTTGGGAAGCAAATCTTCAACGATAACTCCAATGATTCATGTCTACGACTACTTGTCTATCATTCAATCTTTTCAATTCCGTTTTCATTATATTATAGATATATATATATACATGGACATGGTTTAGTTCTTGCAATTATGCATGTATACGTTTTTTCCATTTTTATAATTCTTGGCTAGACTATGCCCATAGTTTTAATTTTTATAATAATTGTGATTTAAGTATTACTTTACGTCTTTTATTCTATGATGAAATAAAAATAAAAATAAAAATAAAAAATTCTGTCAATTATTATACGTCGCCGACATTTTCACAAGGAAGCAAATATTTATGCAAATTTAACGGCTACAAAGTTTAACAGTACGCATTTAGATCTTCATAAAAGTTAAATACGAAATGAAGTTAGATCTTAATTAAACTGTCTTTTCGATTTTATTTATGAATGAGTAGAGAATTAGAGATGTTAAATAATACCGTGTCAATCATGTTGAAATAAACATAATATAATTAGGTATTCATTGATGAATGTTGATGCAAATTAAATCATGCAATAATGAACTTGAATTCTTGATATGATGATAGGAATTAATTGAGTGACGTAGATGTGACATTATGTCTGAATTATGTTGCAAATATAAATACGTACTCCATTTATTAGTAATTAATTAACAATAAATGATGAGAGCCTACTTTTGTTTAATTTATTTATCATAAAATTTATGGGCAAAATTAATTCGATTCTTGTCATCAACTTCTCTCAGTCGATTGTTTCATTGGAACTTAAACACATAATTTCGTGTCACTATACTACAAAATCATTAACAAATATCTGCATATATTAATATATCATATCCTGACTTTATTTAATTAAATTTGTCGCACTCTCAAAGTCTCTTATGTCTTTGCCACGCACCCAAATCCATCCATTCATTTCCTTTTATATATATGAAAAAATCAAACAACTCCGATCCATCATTTTCAAAAATTCTGTCATTTTGCTTGAAATGGCTCAAAGCAATTAAGTCTGCTCATTAATGTTAATTTTCTTTTTGGACTATCATTGCTATGTGCACTAAATTTAGTAATCACATTTATAAATTTATCAATGCTATGGTTTATAGTGTTGAATTTTATACGATACGTAATATTTACCTTATAGTTATATTAGCAGTTTGTTTACTGAATACCTTAAATTGTATCAAACACAAATGTAACATGATTGGTTGGATAAAACCAAGAAAGGGAAATGTAGGACACAATAAACATTTGGGTCTAATCAAATTTGGTAAAATGTTTTGTTCCATTTTTTTTTGTTACAATGATATGAAAACTTAAATTTTTAATGTTTAATTTTATAATCGCAATAAAATTATGCTAGCTCAAACAAAATGTGTAATACTTAATACTCCGTATATTATACGTACTTTTGAACTTCTTAGAAGTTTATTTAATCAAAAGTTGTTTTCAAAAAAAAAATTTAATCAAAAGTTTGATTCATAATCTAATTAAAATGGATAAGGGTTACAAAGAAATGTAGTGTTTATATTTGAATATATATAGAACTATCTAGTTGTAAAGGAATAATTTGAGGAAAAGACTTGATAGATAGCCAAATCTTTCATGCCCCAAGTACATTGCCAGCATCACTACATGAATTGCATAAAATGTCAAAATTCTGATGCTGCAAAATCTCTGAGATCCTTACATTAATTATTTGTCCCTAAACCAAATTAGGGGTGCAAACGGATCGAGGTCGAGCTCGAATTTGATAAGAATGAGTATGCTCGAGTTCGAAAAATAATGTTCAAGCTCAGCACGACAATTTTTTAAGTACCTCGAGCTCGGCTTGAGCAGCTCGTTTGGCTCGACTGTTCGAGCTCGAGCTAAAGATCAACTCGAATTTAAATATATATTATATAATATAATATGGAGTATATTTTATTTATTTATGGTTCGCGAGAGACTCGACGTGTCACGAGTCTAAAATAATTGAGCTCAAGCTTGGCTCGATTACATAACGAGCTAGCTTGAGCTTGAAGTTGACCAAACTCGAGCCGAGCTTTGACCGAACAACTCGGTTCATTTGCAGTCCTAGTTCAGATTGATATTTATCCGTGATAGCAAAATTCCTCATCCTAAGAGCCTCTAATTCCAACTTGACATACATGATTGTAAATGAGTAAATTGCGGTGACTCGGACGGTAAGTTCAGATTGATACTATAGCTACTGCATACTATTCCAATAATATATCTTAGCTTTTCCTATCAAAATCTAACACCTTAATTAGATCAATATAATCCAACATTCCAACCATATATCACCACACCAGTCATGGCTTAGCTTATATATATTGACCTTTGATGATCACTGTTGCCGGCCACGATGAGTACATAGATTGAGTGCATTTGAGGGAAGGGTTGGAATGTTTGAGACGATACATTGTACCACTCCAAATGCTCTCCAGATTTCACTGTCACCCCGATAACTTCTTGTATCTCACCATACCATTCTCTCTCTCTCTTTCTTAAAAAAGTGTATGTGAGGAGGTAAATCACAGTAATTCAGTTGAATACAGAGACTATATCTTTTTATTACGCATAAGGAGTCCTCTCACTTTGAGAGGTTGCACCAACACTACCGTTGGTGAGACTGGATCTCTGATATTTCTTTCCAAATTTCATCCCTGTAATCAACTGAGCTGTCCACGCGAACACAGTACAAATTCGACTCCCACCAGGAGCGACTTATTGGTTTTCTTGATTTGATCACCCGGTCAGTTATAGACAACATAACCTAGTTTACCTCTTTATAGTCCTTTGCCATTTAAAATCTCACTGATTTACATAATGTATACTCTCGAATAGTGATTACCGTTTTTCGTCACTCAGGAAAAAAAAAAAAAAAAAGGCAAATGTTTGTGGGGTGTCCTAATCAGATCAAACTCATGTGGTGGGTAGGTTGTCTGTTTGTCCCACCCACAGTACACTTTGAGCATAAAGGATGGACCCTTTTGAATGAAGGCCACCACCATGAAGGTTTGTAACCACATAGCCTTAAAAGGGTACAGAGTACATACAGACTTAAGGTCAATCAGATGGGTAATAATCAATCATCATCATCATCATCCTTTTAGTTGGGACATTGCATTATGCACACAGTTTTTAAGATTACACAGCACACAGTTTTTGAAATTGTACGTTTAGGTTTAACACAATTGTCTGCTATCAAAGTTTCTACATAAATTCACCAGCTTTCTTCATGGGATTGGTTGTAAGTTCCTTCTCTAGACTAAATTTCTTTGCCTTTATCTACCTTAAAAAAAAAATCAAGAATAGTAATTCACATCCTCACTAGCTAGTTATAGTAGTAACTAGTAACATACATACGAGATGCCCGGCAGTTCAGTTGGTCACATGAGTGATGTTTGAGAAGAAAGATAAGGGATTGAGTTTCATGGTAGTGTGTGAGCAACCAGATGCTCTGTTGGGACCAATTAGTTTGGTAGGTGGTTATCACAAGGTTTCATGTTTCACCTTTTATGAGGGCTACTTATTGGTATTCTCAATTTCAGCCAGTCAATCATGGACATACAATCTATACTGGTTTATCTTTGTATGACTCTTTGCTGACTATGATTATAAAACAAACTTCACTCAAGTGCATGTTCAAGTATCAACAAATGTGAATTTTTCCATAAATCAAAGATTCTCTATAAGAAATTTCAGAACAAAAAAAAATAGTAATTTACATCATCACTATTCACTAGCTTTAACTTAGAGTTTTACAAATTGAACCCAAGTCATCTCAGAAGTGAAAATTTAAAGGGCTAAATTGCAACTTCTTAAATAAAGGGTGTTTTAAAGTTTTACCATCTGAATCTTGAGGGGTCCATGAAAAATTATCCCCTATTCATTTTTTTGTTGCATTTGTTACATGCCATAAATTTTGTTGAAAGACTAAGAAGAGGTCTGACCAGCTCTGCGAAATGTTCAAAGTGCGTTGACTCCGACGAAACCATTGATCATATCTTCCGAGAATGCCCCATGGCTGTTGATGTTTGGACAGAGCTATTAAGCCTTGATATTAGAAATAAAATGGCGAGTCTGGACTTGGATAGCTAGCTGCAACTTAACGTTAAAGGAGTAATTAACTCTAACCATGGAGATAAATGGCTGGTTGTCTTTGCCACCGCAATGTGGTGGATTTGGAGATGGCGAAACGATTTAGCATTTACCGGGAAGGAGACACTAATGTCTGGAAAGATTGAGCTGATCATCGAGTATAGTAGAGGAATCAACATGGCCTTTGCAAACCTTCAACATGGAAGAAATATGGCAAATAAACGAGATGTGATTCTATCATGGCAGCCCCCAGAAGATAACAAGGTGGTACTGAATATTGATGGTAGCTTCAATGTCCGACAACACAAAGCGGGATGCGGAGGAGTGTTAAGAGATAAAGCAGGGAGCTGTCTAGGTGGATTCACGAGCAAACTTATGACTCAACATGTGATTGAGAGTGAAGCTTGGGGTCTCCTAAAGGGCATGCAGTGGGCTTGGAACAAAGGCGTTTGCAATATTGAAATACAAATGGACTCAAAAGACGTAATCAATTGGATTATAGGCACCGAACAACCGAGAGGGCCCTGCGAAACATCATTCACAGCTGCAGGCAATGGATCAACAAATCATGGATCGTTAGCATCAAGCATGTCTATAGAGAGTAAAACGCTGTTGCGGATGGCCTTGCAAAGTTGGCACTTTTCATAGCTAATGATTGGAATGAATGTCATGAAGTCCCTCCAATGGTGCATGAAATGGTTCAACGCGACCAAGAACGGATCCCCCATACTAGGAGGATCATGAGAAATAGAAGCTAGATTTTGTTTAGTTTTGGATTCACCCCTCCTTTTTATATAAAAAAAATTTTGTTTGACCAGAAATGGCATTGTGTCATCAATGACAGCACTACCAAGTAAGGGGAAATGATACAATATTGATAAGTGTATTTGAAGGCAACAAAATTTTCATTACGTGTTTGTATTTCCCAATTAGGAATCGAATATTCATAAATTGAATCCTCCCCGTGTGACTATGTCACTATAAATAAAGTTTAACCAACACTTGTTATTCATGTACTAAACCAATGTTATAAGAACGGTTCACTTTTTTTTTTCTTTTTCTTTTTTATGAATCATTGTGTGTCATATCAATTGAGAGTAGAAAATAAAGTGAAAAATGAGAGTATGTATGATACGTAGTATTACTTAAAAGAAAGTACAACTATGGTGTTAGAGATGGAGACAGACACCGATTATCTTAAATTACTATTTTTTATCTTAATTGAATTTTCTGTTAAAATAATTAAATCCCATGCATTTATGATTTTTTAAAAACATTTTATACCTTTTATTATTTATTTTTTACATACAACCTCAAGTAGTGCATCACTGTGGGTAATTTAGATTCGACGACCCTACTCGTACTCGTAGAATTTGACTATTGCCTTATGAAGGTTTGAGTCATAACTTTTTAACATAATCCTATAACTCGATCTTTGCACGCGTGAAAAGAACAAAACAAGCGTAAAAAACACTCTTTATATATAAAACTCAAAACCACTAAACTTAAACTTTAAAAAACTGCAATTAAACACTATAACTTATTAAAAATCAAAATAAACCCTATTTACCATAATCAATAAGTTCCTGAAAATTTACGATGACGTGACATGATAATTGTTGTTGACCATTGTGGGCCTATGCCGTTCATCACTTTTATCACTGGAACGCTAATGACATTATTCCAATTGGATAATTGACTATTGGGCTCATATGTACCAAAAGGACAAGTTAACGTGCTTCATTGAAAATTTTTAAAGTTTAAAAGTCTAATTATTTTCTTTTATAAAATTCAATGGTCTATTTGACCATTTTCTCCCGATAACGAATGAAATGAACTTTAAAAAAAAAAGAAAAAAAAGGATTTGGATCAACAATGGTATACAAAATCGGTTCTGGGCTTCAAGCATATATGGCCCATCTAAGCAAAACTAATATTGCAGCGAGGAATAGTGTACTCATCGAAGTTAGTTAACAACTTGACGCTCTTGTCGGCCCGCAAATGAACACTGAACACCCAAAATTCATCTTCTTTCTACAATTTTCCTGCGAAAAAAACGAGAAGCTGCTTCAATCCTCTGCAAACAAGTCCATCAGAAGCCTTAGTCGCCTTCTTCTGGTTCGTACTTGAAGAATTTTGATTTATCTCTGTCTTTCTTTGTTTTTGGTTTAGTTATGTATGAAATGTCGAACAAGACAGTTAAGAAATTGTATGAATTGCGGATGAATTAGAGAGTGATGGGCTTTCTTGCTGCTGTGAGTCTCGGAGTCATGGTGATTGATGAATTGATTAAGCAAAATGTTTCTGCAAATGTGTGTTGATAGTTTGTCTTGAGGTTTAAGCAAATGTGTTTGGAAAGTTTCAATAGGTTAATTCCATGTTCATAGGGTTCATGGAAAGTTTGTTAGTAAACAGATGAATTCAGTTTGTGTGCACAATAGTAATTGGTATGCTTGTAACATGAATCAAGGGGGAATGGTTCTAAATCTTACAAAGATACTGTTAAGAAAGTAGCAGCTGAAGAATATTTTCTTTTGGATGATCTGTGCATTGGCTAAACCTCGCCTTGTGACCTTAGCTGATAAAAGGACACAAGAATGTAAACCAGTCTAGATTGTCCATATGATTGGTTCAAACTAGAAGGCCAATAAGCCACCCCCACAGGGAGTTGAACTTGTAATCTTAATGATTACCATGTAAACAACTTGACTAACTTGAATGGGGTTGCCCCGGCAGTTAAAAGGCAGATGGGGATTGTGAAAGAGGTCAGGCAGCTCCCTGAACTTCATCTAATCCCGCATATGAACCCTTATTTAAGGCTAATTCTTTGTGGAGTTACATAAATTAAGAACGTGACAAAGAACTCTTTTAAAAAATTTTCTTTCAGTGTTCCTCCTATATGAGCTGAGTTCATCATGGTGGATCTGCCTAGTTGTGGGAAGCTTGTTGCCTTGGCAACTTTAGTCTCAGTGGGGATCACGTTGCAAATACTGGTGACTCCTGCTTTTGCCTAATTTTCTGTAGATTATTAAATGCTATATGCCGCATTTTATTGTTACTGTAATTTTTCTTAGTTACCTCTTCTTTTGTGTTAGGCTTGTGCTTTGTTCAATAACTGGTGGCCAATGCTAACAGGTAGGTTGAACGCAAATCAAGAATAGGTTAATTAAAAATATACCTTTTGATGCTATCAAAGTATCAAGATAGTATTCCCTTTGTTTCTGTTGGAAGTTTTGTGACTGGAAATCATAAATGCAACTATAAATGGGAATCTTTTGTTCAGAGAAGCAGCATAAATCGCATTTCTGTTCTGGAATCAGGGTATATATTGAATTATCTTTTGTGCTTCAACAAATCATGGTCAGAGAGACCTTAGATTCCTTATATTAGAGCACAAAAGTGATGTTCTATTGCAGTAATAAAGTGTGGACATTGTAATGTTCATTTGTGCAGCAATAATGTATGTCATGCTTCCGATGCCTTTGGTTTTCTTTGCGGGATCAAATACTTCATCTCTCTACTCGACATCTGAAAACGGGTAAGTCTCTTCACATAAATCGAGCCACATAGCTGCACTCTTCCACCAATACGATTGTTCATAAACATCATCTCACTGCTGTTTTCTAACCCGGTTGGTTTAACCGTTTAACAGCTGGATAGGTGCAACTAAGTTCTTGACTGGAGCTTCAGCGGTTGGCAGCATCGCGATACCAGTCATCTTAAAGCACGCTGGTGTAATCGGTTGGGGAGCCATGGCGATGGAACTCTCGTCCTTCTTCATTTTCGTTTTAGCTATTGTATGTTACATTGTAACCGGTGACAATGGCAGCTATAATATACTTTGATCCCCATTAATCTCCTGTTTTCCATGTATAGGGGGTTCATGTGCCTCCATTCTTGTTTGTTTAAGCATTATATTGTAAAATACAGAGTTTTCTCTCTGTCAATTCATGTTCCTCTTCAGTCTTCAATGTCTTTTGCTCTCTTCACCATCTTCTCTTCTTCACTTCCCTTCTCTTAGTGATATTTGTTTCTCTACCTTCCATACACCATCTTCTTTCTCAATAAGTGAGGTATAGAACAGTATAACTCTATGGTGTGTCGGTGTCTATAAGAATTGTGTTACTCGTAATTTTTTTGATCTAAATGACAGGGATACCTTGACAAAGCACAATTGCGTTTCATAAATATCTTATTTTGATTTATGGGTAAAGTTCGCATTTGTCATTGAATGTGCGTTTGGGGTAAGTACACCTTGTGACTCTAGCTATTAAAGAACTACAATGAAGTAAACAATCATAAGTTGTTATATATGACTTGCTCTAATCATCCTGTGCAATTTGTGCTTACTTGGGCACATTCACTTCATGCTAACCACTCTCGTTGAGTCGTTGTGGCCAGCTATGTTTGCAATAAAATCTGCAATTATAACTTCTACAGCATCTGATCGAAAATAACAAATAAACTCTCCACAAATGTAAACAACGGTGACTTGCTATAACAAATAAACTCTTTCTAAATGTTGATAACGATCCAAATATTGATAGCTTGCTATAAAACAAAAATAACAAATAAACTCTCCCTAAATGTTGATAACGGCTTAAATGTTGATAGGGGTGACTTGCTATAAATCGAGAATAACAAATAAACTCTTCCAAATGTTGATAAAGGTGACTTAGTATAATTCAAATAAGTTTGGGATGTTCGCCGCTATTCTTGTCGTGGATAAGATTTAATCCCATCACCACCCAAAGTCCCAAACCAAAACGAGAATAGCAAACAAAAACTCTCCCCAAACGTTCTCCACGTGAGCCAGCTTTATCTTTCACAAGTCCAAACAGTAATCCTGGTCCACCTTGGATTGATTACAACAACAAATAACAGTGTCTTAGGGTTTGTTTATTCAGATTTCTCAATCCCAACCCCACCCCCACCTCTCTGCCTTCAATTTCTGCTTCTTAGAAGACCTTCAGCCTGTAATCGGTCAAGCTATTCGTCGTATTTGGATTTGTAGTTTCGATCCGGGTGGAGCTCCGGGAATCACAATCGGAGCTGTTTCCTCGATTCTGCAGCGGTTTAATTGTAAGGTCACAGCATCAGTTTTTATTTTTTGTTCCCCTCCATTTTTTTTTGTAATAGTTTTTGCTTTTCGTCTGGGCGCTCATGTAAATATGGCGTAATGGGAATCGCCGCATGGTTTTGGGGGAAAATGGTTTATTTTTATTAACTAATTGCGGGTGAATTGTGAATGTTGTTTTCTTTGATCAGCATTTGAAATTGTGATTCATTTTCATTTCTCTGCCTGTACTAGTGGTTATGTCAGGGAGCACTTGTTTTTCATCCATAATATAGTGAACAAGACTGTCAATTATTTATTTATTTATTTTATTTTATTTTTTGTTGTGTGAGGGGTTGTGAAAATGCAGTCAAGTATATATCTTCAGGTGGGGATAGGTGAGAAATGTTTAATGTTTTGGATTGGTAATTGGGTTCAGGAGATATGATTTTGCTTTAAGTTTATAGAGTCAAGTTTTGGCATTGGGTACATGAGGAAGGTGGCATCCATTTGTAGGGCATGTGTATGAAGGTTGAAGGTCTTCATGTCACAAAGTATAAGAAAAGGGATGGGATGGATTATGGATAGAGTGAGTAGTAACACCTTCCTTTTCTAGTGGAAGCAGAATCACCTGACTCAGGAAAAATATTTGTAGCATAATGAATTTTTATGGCTGAAAATGGTACCATGTCACCAACAGTGTAGTGGCCTCGGCTTTCAAAGTGTCTTGTTCTAAGCATTTTTTTTTTAAAATTTTATAAAATAAATAAATAAATCTTTTGCTAATGTCTCGGCCAACTGAATCTTCATCAACTTATGGATCACTGGGTCTCACTTTAGCTGAGGCTGAAAACATTTTGGTTCATTTTTAGCTCAGACTGGAAATTTGAATTGGATGGTGTATATATGATACCCTTTAGGCATGCTGTACATGTCTATAAAATCATTGATAACATAAAAAATTACATTTTCTTTTTCTGCTCAATTTATGTTTAAAGGTGCCTTGTATTGGTTCTGCTTGCTGATGATTGACAAAATATGTACTAGCATGTGTTTTAGTAAAAAACATAAGCGTCTAGTTTAAAGACATGTATGTACTGCAATAATGCCTATAAGCCATCAATTAAACATATTTTTGGGTTTCTACTTCGTATGCAATATTTACGCATCGTCCCTGCCTTTGCCCATACATGTGGTGCATTTTTGGCTCAATAATCCAAACAATTCAATTTTGTGCCAATCTGGGATGGCTTAAGATTAATTAACCTCTTCAGCTGCAGATGATACTTAGTGTTTTGTTATGTGATGATTACTACTTGAAGAAACTTCTTTGTTTATTATGATCAAGAGAATTATCGTTCGGAGATTTGATTTTGAGGAGTCCATTAAAGGGGAGGCCAATTGATGGAGATTGTTTCTCGGTTCATTGATGGCATGACTCTATCTGTTTGTGCATCAATTACAGGAAAGGTTTTCAGTCATCTTGCTCCTGAATCTTCTGAAAGATCGTGCACAACTTTGTAGGGGTAGCACCAGTCTTCTTGCAAGAAATGGATCCTGGTCGATATTGCCCTCAGCAAGGATGGGAAAATAACAGCGTAATTGTGGTTTCCTTCTTAATCACATATATGGGATGATAAACAAGAAACTAGGCTCATGAGACTGTCCCATTTTCAGACATCTCTTCCTTAAAGAACATTGAAAGAAAGCCTTGGGACAGTGAGGATGTGGAATGGATTTCCCTACCTTGTACCATGATAATTAATTGCTGACATAGCTTATTGTCTTGAATCCACAGGCTTTGGAGGGTTATGGTGGAGTCCATGAGCATGACTTCCGGTGAGTGCTAACAGATGTTTAAAAGGATTCTTGCATTTCAACAACTGATTTCCTTTTAATTGGTATAATTTTATTTCTTAATTCCCATGAAGGACAAGAGTCTTGTTTTTATAATGATTTCCTTTTAGTTGACATCTTCATTTTAGTTATATTACATGAAGAAATGCATTGGAATGTTATTTTAATGGTGTTGGTCCTTTGCTGCTAGCATAATTTCTTGGGCAGGCATCTATTTGGGGCTCTTCAATTTTCTTGCTCTTTGCATTCTATCTTGTTCTTTGCTCTTCCTCTATTCGCCTTTGCCTCATTTTCTTTTGGTAGGGTTGGTGGTTCTTATGATGATAGGAGATTTGTTGATGAACGGTTTTCAAGAGACAATATTTACCCTAGGAGTGGGTTTCACCGTGATATACTGGAGAGGGAGCAGTACCCACATCCACCACCACCAGTTGGATTGTGGACTCAAACAAGGAGAAGAAGTTATGAAGAAGAATATCCACTGGATAGGGATTCCAGGAGGAATGAGAAGATGTATGTTGAATTATATCATTAAACAGATTCTTTTCTTGAAGCTGATAAGTATCATGAGATTAGTGTATTCAGGGTGGTCATCACAGTTTGACAACAACCATGATCTTGGATTTGGCAGGCCCGCCAGGTATGGAGGACGTGACAGAGATGATTATGCTTATGAGCATTATGATTATCGCCATCGCGTTTCTCATCAAAGCAGGGAAGATAGCCGTGAAAGGGACTATGATTATGGTAGACACAGTTATGATTCTGACTATGACAGAGGCAGTAGGAGAGACAGTAACTGGAGACGGCGTGATTCCCGTGATCGTGAGCATGATAGGAGAGCCTCAAGCCGGGAAAGAGATCACAGTCCATATACAAGGCATGAGCGTTCCCGTTCACGGTCTCGCGATCGTGATGATCGCCTGAGGTCACGGTCTCCTCGAAGTCGAAGTCATAGCCGTAGTCATAGAGAGGACAGTTATGATGATATCCGATATGATAGAAGTGAAAGGCGTAGGGACCATGATGACAGACGACACCATGACAGCTACTCTGTGGTATGTTTCATAATTTATTTTTTCTTTGTAGACATTATCTGTTAACTTTCTTTGTGTGTGTGTGCGTGTGTGTCTGGTACTGATTAGGTATGCTATTTCCTTGTAGGCTCCTTCTGCTACTGTCGTTGTTAAGGGTCTTTCTCAAAAGACAACTGAAGAAGATCTATATCAGATCCTTGTACGTCTCTCTCTCTCTCTCTCTCGCCAGTTGTCAAATGCAAAAATTAAACGGAACACAATATTTTGAATGCATGTGACTTGTTTTTTCTTTTTATTAGGCTGAATGGGGACCACTGCGCCATGTTCGTGTGATCAAAGAGCGAAATTCTGGTGTCTCCCGTGGTTTTGCTTTTATTGATTTTCCTTCTGTGGTATTGATTGTAGATAGCTTTTCAATTTTGTTTTCTTTATATAGCATAGATAGGTGGATCTTAATTTTCCTATTATAGGATGCCGCTAAAGCAATGATGGATAAGCTTGGGGATGATGGCCTTCTTGTTGATGGTAGGAAGCTTTTCTTCGAGTACAGGTAATTCAGGCCTTTATTTTGTTTGGATTGTTAAACTGTGTTCTTCACGATCCATCCTATTTGTTTAAGATATGGAATATCTTCGTTTCTAATTTTTATTATGTTTTAGCGATTGTTGCGGTTTCCTGCTGTTGTATAGGATTTGATTCTAAAAACTTAGTTTTGGTGTCAAATAACTTGCCCTGCCACTTTTTCTGAACCATTTGTGTTTGGGACTGAAGTCGTATTTCTCCTCCCTCCTTTCTTGCAAGGCTAATTTGAGTTGGGCAATTCTGATGTTTTCTTGTCTTGTTTCCTTGAATATTAGTCTCTTTAGCTTTTCTCTCTGATTCACCATGCAACTCATGTGGATTCTGGCCTATTTATTGGTGTTGATGAATGAAAATTTATTCACCAGTATGGAATTCTATTATGTGTATTATTTCTATTCCAATTTAGTTCCCTTATCATCCTGAGTTTTGAAAATCTATACAATTCAAAAATGATAAACAAGATGCTACTTGTTACAGTAGCAAACCAACTGGAGGGCCCAATGGGCCTCTTGGTGTAGACAGTGCATCGAGATCTAGTCAAGGTAGCCACAGAAGAATGACAGTTCCATCTGATTGGATGTGTACAATTTGTGGATGTGTAAATTTTGCACGGCGAACATCCTGTTTTCAGGTTTTTTCTTTCCCCTAACATCTTTCATCTCTGTTCATATTCTTTTTAGTCTGTTATCATGTTATGCCATGAAATATGTTATGTTGCATGTCTTGCACTGTATAACAAAAAAAATTTCTGGAACCAGTGTAATGAGCCACGGACAGATGATGCTCCTCCAGCTGATATGGCAACATCAAACCCTACATCTCTTGCAAAGAGAGGAGAAGCAGGTTTGCTAGACTCGGCAGGTTAATCATAGCTTACCATTATCATAACTGGTACAATAATGTGTGTTGATATTTTATCAGGCCCTACCCATGTTTTGGTTGTCCGTGGATTGGATGAAAATGCTGATGAAGAAATGCTTCGCTATGAATTTTCTAAACATGCTCCTATCAAGGTATAACATGATTTCTACCACTAGTTTTTTTGGTTAGTGTCTATTTCCTGGTGTTGTTCAAATTTGAACCCGTGTTATACTTGCAGGATCTTCGACTTGTCAGGGACAAGTTTACCCATGTTTCAAGGGGATTTGCATTTGTGCACTTCTATTCGGTATGTCTGGCATTGACTATTTGTTCCAATTGACTGTTTGAACATACTTATCCCTCCCAAAAGAAAAGGACTGTTTAAACGGTTTGTTTTAGGACTCTGGGAATAATAGTAATCAACAATGTTCAAACATATTATTCTTTCACTGCAAAGGACGCCTATATTTAATTGTAAGAGATGTTTTATTGTGAATGTTATTATGTTATAATCCTTATTGTCTCATATGGGGATAGGTGCCCGGTGTTGTGAATTGTGTGTGCATTGTTGATTTTGGGATTGAGCATGTCTGGAAGTATATATCCTGTTTAGATATTCCATTTGGTGAATGATTCAAAGATCATTTCCCCAGAGAAGTTAGACATAAATATTCTTCTTTAGAGGAATGTATCGATGTTTTATTTAGAATTCTAAAGAAAATTATCTTATGATACATCTCTTTGTACCCAGGTTGAGGACGCTACTAAAGCTCTTGAAGCAACTAATGGAACAACTTTAGAGAGGAATGGACAGATCCTTAGAGTTGCATATGCAAAAAGTATCCTTGGTCCAGGATCAGGGGGACCTGGAGCTTCTCAGGCTAGTAGCCTTGCTGCTGCTGCCATTGAAGCTGCAGCTTTTGCTCAACAGGTATAGTTTCTCCCATTTACTTGGTTAAATTTTTAAGCAAAGAAGAAAGGATTCAATAGGAGTGGGACACTTGGTTATGATTTCTTTATCTAGTTGTGGAAATGCTGTTAGTGAAGCCTTCTACTCTGTATCATACTGTTTCTTTGATGACAATTAAGAGTATCCTCAATTTAAAAAAATGTTGATTATGCATAAACATATCAGAGTCGATGTTTTTGTTTAACTATCCTGCCTTAATGTTTTTAGTATGATGCTGTTGGATGGACACCAAAGGAATACAATCCAGATGAAAAGCAATCCACTGTTGCACAAGAGCAGGGTGAAGTTGCACATCAAAATGATGCTTCAGCTCCACAATCTGGGTTTGTGTGGGACGAAGCCTCTGGCTATTATTATGATGCTGCTTCTGGGTTCTACTATGACGGAAATACAGGTTTGTCTTTTTATTATATTCAAAGCTGCTCATTCAACATCTTTGTAGTTTGCGCAAAAGTGTAGTATATGTTGCTCTGATATTGCAGTTGGGCAGATTTTCCATTGTGAAATGTATTTAGAAATACTTCTGAAACATTTATATTCTATAAACAAAATCTGATGATACACTGCTTCAATCTTTGCAGGTTTATACTATGATGGTAACAGTGGGGTTTGGTATTCATATGATCACCAGACTCAACAATATGTTCCCTGCGGTGATCAGAATGACAAAACAGCTCAGAAACAAACTGAAAATGTCAAGTCTGCTGATGGATCCAATGCAAGAAAGGTTATTATATCTGCACCTGCTACTATGACATCAACTGACAAGGCTGCCTCATTACCAGATGCCATCCAAGCTGCAGCCACCGCAGCAATAGCTGCAGAGAAGAAGGAGAAAGAGAAGTCAAAAGAAATAAAAATTGCAAAAAGCAGCATCCTTGCCAACAAAAAGAAGATGAGCAATGTATTATCAATGTGGAAGCAAAGAAGTCATGAAGGTCAAGCACCACGCGTTGCTCTTGATGAGAGTCAGACAGTAGCTGAAGATAGATCTCACTCAGTAGGACCAGCTGCAAAAACCAAATTAAGAACTGATTCTGTGGCTACTAGGGAGACTGCAACTACTGCTGGATTTGCAGCAGGGACAACTGTCCAACCAATGGGAATTGAATCCCAGGATAGGGCTGTGACCAACAGTTCTGGGGTAACACTGAAGGGTGTCATCAGAGGCTCTGGTCTTGGAGTGGTGAAAAAGGATACCTTGTACACTGGATCATTAGGAAGTTCTACTTCACACTCTGCCACAGGTTCATCTTTATTGATCAATTCAGATGTCTCAACAAGTCCAATGCCCTCTCGAACAGATACATCTGCAATGAGCTCCTATACACCACCTGCGTCTGCTGGAGGTGGTAAAAGAAGGTTTTCTGAGATGCCATCACAACCTTTTCCTGACAAGGAACAGCCTTCAAATATTACCTATCGAGATCGTGCTGCTGAGCGAAGGAGTTTGTATGGTTCTTCATCATTCGGAGACAATTTGTCTGATCACGGAGATTCAAGTAAGATTCTAGTGAATGTTTTGGACTAATGTCACTTGTATTCGTTGCTGAATTTTTATTTTCGGAATTCCATTTGTTGCAGCCTAGGCTTTCCTGGTCTTACACTGGTTGCTTTTGTAGTTATGACAGGATATAGTTCTTTTGATAGTTAATATCATGGCCTTAGGCCCACACCACGCTTAGTGGGGATTATTTTGAGAGGAAGATTCCAATGGTGGTTGATGTATTCTATTCTATTTTATATCCGTATTGACTTGTGCAAGAATTTGTTTTGTTGTTCTGGGAAATGAAGATCGGGACTCCACATTGAAAAGGGGTGTCTTTGATCCAACACCTTTCCCACCAGGAGTTGGGGGTGGACGTGTTCCTGGAGATGCAAATTCTCAGAGCTATGAGATTATTACATCTGATCGAGCTATTGATGAGAGTAACGTTGGGAACCGTATGCTCAGAAATATGGGCTGGCAAGAGGGCTTGGTATCATTCCTTACTCTCCACTTCCCTAGATACTATTTAGATATGTTACTTATCCAAAAAAGAAAAGATATTATATAGATATATTAATATATACTCCCTGCCCTATCTCCCCTTTTCTCATACCTTGTTCCCAGTTCTATACATGATTAAATATTTTATATACCAATAGGTTCCAATGTTTTATTTGGGAGGGTTGTATTTTTAAGACCAATATAGCCAAAAGCTAATAATTTTCAAGAAGCTCCATAGAGTCTCGAGGCTTTTAGGGAAGTCGCATTTCCAATAAGCTCCAACTGGGGGTCTTTTTACCACGCAGGAACTGACATTTGATTTGGCATACCGTTGTTTTGGTTTCTTTGTTGATCTGATGTCCAGGGATTGGGAAAGGATGGGAGCGGGATGGTAGAGCCGGTCCAAGCGCAGTCCATGGACAGTAGAGCGGGACTCGGAAGCCAGCCAAAGAAGCTGGATCCAAGCCTTGAAGCTCAAGCGGGTGATAGCTACAAAACTCTTATACAGAAGAAGGCGATTGCCAGGTTCCGAGAAATGTCGTAGATTTTAGTTGGTAGATCTTGGCTTAGGTTGCTGCAGAGTATGATTTTAGGTGTTCTATTCTGTTTCTCCTGGTCCCACTTGGTGCCATAGATATAGCACTATCTGGAAAATGCAATTCCATTTTGCAGAGTTCCTTGCACCCCCATTGTCTTCTCTCAATGAACACTCATATTCAAAGGTTGTGAATTGTAAACATCCTTGTTTGATACTTGTCCATTTCTATTTTATTTGGAGTATTATTTTTCTAAGTGAAATCCAGAATGCTCGAGGTTTACAGGTGATTGAGACCCCCCTTTCCTCTTTAAGGTTCTCTTCAGAGTTTTTAGGTGATTGAAAATTCTCATTTTCTCTTTGGACTTTACACTTTATATATAGGTGATGAAGAACCTCTTTCTCTTTCAAATCCCCCTTCCCTCATTGGGGTTTACAACCTCCCTTTCCTCTTTGGGGTTTACACCTGGAGATTGAGAACTCCTTTCCCTATTTGTAAGATTGTGCGCACGGAGTAAAAGTTTAGTCTCTGTTAGTCAATTAAGTCACCATGATTTATTCCTTCACAGATTATTAGATTTGAGGTGTGGGGGTGCCTGAGATGAGAATATGGTAGGTTTCTTTAATTTCTAACAGAGTTAATAATGAGAATAATTAAAACGACTAATAACATATGCTAGGTTTCTTTAATTTTTAACAGAGTTAATAATGAGAATAATTAAAACGACTAATAACATATAACCGAGATTACAACTTGTATAACTAGAATGATTCAAATGGCTAATCACATGTAAATAATAACAAAAATTATCAAAATTGCATTACAATTTGTATAATGAAAAGGGTTACAACTTGGTTTAATAATCGAAATAACTAATTACATATAATTGAAATTACAACTTGTATAATAATAAGAATGAACAAAATGACTTTACAACTTGTATAATAATGAGCATGATGAAAAGAATGGTCAAAAAAAAGGTTAGTCTTATATAAAAAAGAGTTTATCCCAATTATAGTTTTTTTTTTTTTTTAATGTTCAGTTCACTGTGTTTGTTTTGGCGGGAACAACTGAAATATTACAAAGTTATCAAAACAGTCGAGCGATTCTCCGTCGAGTTGACTCGGAACTTCAACGATTCCGAATCCTTCCTCCTCCAACTCGGCCAGGCACTCACTCGTCGATTCCCTCACCTCCGTCGCCGCCCACACTTTCGTCCCATCCCCACAAACCTCCTTCAGTGTCTTCCCCAGCCCCGCCATCTCCGCCGCGTCGAAGAACACATCCGACATGAGCACCGCGTCCACTTCTCCCGACTCACCGAGTTGACTCGGCAACTCGTCGGACCCCAAACGAGTCGACTCACCCAAACTCGCTCGCCAAACCCGTTTGCCTCCACGCTCTTCCTCAGCGCGGGAACCAACGGCTCTATATCCGTCAGGATGACTCGTCTCGCGCCGAGCCGAGCCGCCGTCATGCCCGGTAGCCCCTTTCCCGCGCCGAGCTCGAGCACGGTTTTGTCGGTGAATTGGAAGGTTTGCCGGTGAGTTGCGATCCAATTGGAAAGATAGAATGCGGAGTCCCAGGTCCAGGAGCCGGTGAGTGCTCGGCCGGAAACGGAATCGTAAATGTCGTTGAGCTCGTATATCGCCAGCTTGTTTCCGGCTATATCTATTTCTTTAATGCTCATTTCGTGTTCTTTCTACGCAACCTTTTTGAGTTTTGACTATGCATGCATGCCGTAGTCCTAAAACATTGACAGAATTTCCGACATTAGAGCCTAGTTTTTAGCTCTTTTTTTTTTTTCTTTTTCTTTTTTTTTTTTTTTTTTTTTTTTTA